>NW_024871101.1:1800000-1980000 GCF_019054845.1 Dipodomys spectabilis | reverse complement strand
TGAATGGATAAAAAAATGTGATATATATATACATACATATATATATAAGAATTCTATGCCTCCATCAGGAAGAATGAAACTGCCCCATTTGTTAGGAAATGGAAAGACTTGGAAAAAATTATATTAAGTGAAGTAAGCCAGGCCCAAAGAAACATAGGTCCCATGGTTTCCCTTATTTACAATAACTAATATATGTCTAGGATAATCATATCAGACAAGCAGAAAAGGTCAAAAGCTATGTACATATGACCATATAAGATGATGCTAAGCAAAATGAACTCCAAGCTATGAACACAGCAGGTTTTTCCTTTGTTGCTGTTGTTTTTAATGTACCATGTAATTCTTTTTTTCTTTATTTTGTATGTTCTTCCCCCTACGGTAAAACTCCTGTTGGGGAGATGGGGAGGAAAGGGATAAAAATAGGGGAAAAACAAAGGAGGGGGTAACAATGCTCAAAAGGAAATGTAATCGTCACCTTACCCATATAACTGTAACCCCTCTCTACAGTATCTTTTCAACAAAAATATTAAAAAGGGAAATAATTATTGATATGAAATTTCACATTAAATGAAATTATTTTGAAGAATAAAGGGAAATCAAATACATTTCTCATGCAAACGAAAACTGAAGGAATTTGTTAACTACAAGTAGACTGGCTTGCTGTTCAAAAAGCTCATGAAGAGGAGTCCAGAGGAAGATGGCAGAGGAGAAGCTGGAGGCTAAACAAGCTCACATAGAAAGAAGTTTTAGTGTTCCACTGAACAGTCCTGGGCTAGAAAATCACACCAAGAGTGCCATCACAGTACAGTACAGAGAGTTTGGCTAGAGAGGAAAAATCCACGCAGCTTAGTTAAAGAGACAGATCTGAGCACTTACCTATGTCCGCACCAGTGGCAGAGACTGCTGCCGGCCGTGGCTGCCATATCAACAGAGAGAGCCAGGGACAAAGGCACCAGATGCAGTGTGCTAGCAAATTCTGCTCACCACCTGAAAGAACTGACAAGGAGAAGAAATCTTCATCCTATTGATCTCAGACCAGAAATGGCCTAGAAACTGAGAAGCTAGTGTGAGTACACACAAAACATCCTTACTCCTTCTCACAGAGCATCGGTGGGAAAGTAGCCCCCCCCCCCACACCAGAGAAGAACTCCATCTTTGATACTGACAAAGATTCGACCAGAGCAGCTAGCTTCAACTCAAGTCTTGGAAGAAAACAATAGGAGCCATTCACCAGGTCACAGGAACCTGACCTGACCTGCTGGGTTCAGCTCCACTCAGGGGAAAGTTGCCCTTCCCAGGAAGAGGGGCTCTGACCCCAGAGGAGTAACTTTTTCACTGTATTAACAGAGCCAGAGGCTGCCCCTCCCCACTGCAGCCTAGACAACAGGAGGGGTAAAAGACAAACAATTGAAACTCAGTAAACATAAATCCTGAGAAAGTCTCCAGGCTGGGCTCTGAGTGTCTTAGGAGCTAGCCCCTCAGGGAAATGATACTGATTGCTGATAGGCCTCAACCCTACCCAGAACCTAGCCTCATCACAGCATCTCCAAACTAGAGGAAACAGACATCTCCCTCTTTTGTGATACTCAAAGCAGATCTCCCTCCCACTGAACTAGCCTGGGAGGAGGATCACAAAGTCCTGGATAAGACAGAGATTCTTTCTGCCTGCTCAAACTGACTTAAGAAACCAATCAAGCCACAGGAAAACCAAACACCACCAGCAAAGCAGAGACACCACCAAGAGACTGGTTATGGAAACAGAAGAAATACAAGATCTCTCCCCCCCCCCCAAAAAAAATCAAATAACTTGTTTTGCTACCTAAATTTTTAATTTAAAAAATCGATATTTTTCTTTCATAATTTCTATTCTAGGTGTGTGTGTGTGTGTGTGTGTGTGTGTGTGCTTATGTCTTTTAATCTTTTGTTCTTTTTTTGGGGGGGTGACATAATTGCTGTTTTGGTCATGGCCAGATATATACCTGTCTTCACTTATTAGACCTTATCCTTCATTGTGTACATACTTAATTCAGAAAGTGATTCCTAAATTCACAACCTCTTAGGCTTAACTTCTTTAATAGTAGTATTACTTCTTTATACCTATATAATCTTTAAATTTTCAATTTTTAATTTTAAAATTTTTCCTTTTAATCTCTCTCCTCCTTTCAATCTATCCTTATCTTCTATCTGTATTATTTCTTTATATTTACATAATTTTTAAGTGTTTCATTTTTTAATTTAAATTTTTGTTTTTACATTTTTTCTTGTTTCTTTATCTCTCCTCCTTTCATTCTGTTCTATCCATTTTCTTTCTGAGATTAAGACTTGGTTAAATTCATTCTTTCCTTTTATCCCTCTACATCACTCTAATCTTATTTTCCCCCACAATTCTCCCTAAACCTATTAATTTCAGGTCTGCTGAATACCTCTTTGATTTTCTTAGCCCATTAATCCATAGTTGTTTGATGTTGAATAGATTGTATCTGTTGAACTAGATTACATCTACAGCCATTTTGACGGTGCAACTACAGAACTCTGGTTGATGTTTGCCTTAAACGTGTTCTAGCACAAAATTGGTGTTTCTTTCATACCAAGCCAGAGAAACACAAGAAAAATGACAAGTCCAGGTATCTCAATTCCCACTCATGATAATCAGGTGACAGAACAGTTAATGAATGATTCAGAGGAGAGTTCCCTAAAAGTGCTACAAACAATACTGGTAAACATGGTGAATGAAAAGATTGAAAGCCTGCAAAGCACTCAGTGTGAGCTTGATAAGGAGCAAGACAAGGCTAACCAGAGATTAATACAGGAACTTCGTGAGTATGATGAGGCTAATCAAAAATTAATATAGGAATCTTGTGAGTGTGAAGAAGTTAATCAAATTATTTAAATAGAGATATAGGTAGACCCATTGCAACAATGAGATGTACATATTGTTACGTCGAAAAACGAACTTTACAACTTTGGTTGAGGGGGAGGAGGATTGGGTGGGGGCGGTGGGGGGAGGATGGGAAGGGATGGGAAGGGGAAACAAAGGAGGAGGCTACAATGCTTGATAAGAAATGTACTCATTATCTTGCCCATGTAATTGTAACTCCTCTGTACAATATTTTCACAATAAAAAAGATTAATACAAGAATTGTGTGAGCAAGCTGACAACAGTCAAATAGTAATATAGGAATTGTGTGAGCAGGCTGAGAACAGTCAAAGACTAATACAAGAATTGTGTGAGCATGAGGAAGTCAATCAAACAGTAATACAGTAATTGCGTGAGCAGGATGAGAATAGACAAAGATCAATAGAGGTATTCATGGAATCTTTAAACAGACAACTAAAGGAATCCAGGGAGACCACAAAGGGAATGCTGAATGGAGCCCGTCAGAAGGAAAGGGAGTCCAGGGAAACCACAACCAACTAAGGGATTTGAGAATAAACACTGAACACCAAATCAAGGAAGTAAAGAAATCCATACAAAACCTAAAACAAAGCTTCAACAAAGAATTTGAATCCATCAAAGCCGACCAATTAGAAGGAAAGGAAATAAAAAAACAAAGTAGAAAGTCTTGACAGTAGGTTACACCATGCAGAAGATCAAATCTCAGGGATTGAAGACAGCCTAGATATTATAGAAAAAGAACATACAACTATCCAAGACAAAGCCAAGAAATATGATCTATTCAACACTTGGAAGACACCATCAGAAGGCCTAATCTGAGGATAATGGGTGTAGAGGCGCACCTAGAGACAGTAGTTAATGGTCTAGGAAATTTAGTAACAGGATCCTAGCAGAGAACTTCCCAAACATGCAAAAAGATAGACCTATTCAGATACAAGAAGCTCTTAGAACCACAAGTAGACCAACCAAAACAGGACATCCCACTGTCATATTTTAATCCACACAGGATCAATTCAGACCAAGAAAGGATCCTTAAAGCTGTCAAGGAGAAAAGATCACTCACTTAGAAAGGGAAGCCAATCAGAATAATCGAATAGGACTCATTTCAGGGATGCAAAGCTGGTTCAATATACACAAATCAATTAATATAATTCATTACATCAACAAGAGCAAGGATAGGAACCACATGGTTATCTCAGTAGATGCAGAAAAAGCATTTGACAAGATCCAACACCCCCTTAAGATGAGGCTCTGGAAAAACTAGGAATCCATGGAACATTCCTCAATATAATAAAGGCTGTGTATGACAAACCTATAGCCAGCATTATCCTTAATGGCAAAAACCTAAAACCATTTCAACTAAATTCAGGAACAAGACAAGGATGTACACTCTCTCTGCTTTTCTTCAATTTAGTGTTAGAATGCCTAGCTAGTTCAATTAGACAAGATGCACACATAAAAGGTATCCAAATAGGGAAAGATGAAGTAAAACTCTCCCTCTGCAGGTGACATGATCTTGTATTTAAGGAATCCCACGGAATCAACTCCCAAATTACTCAAGTTGATTTGAAACTTCGACAAAGTAGCGGGGTATAAAATTAACCCTCAAAAATCAATAGCTTTTCTGTATGCCAACAATGAGAAGAGCTTGGGTAAAATCAGTAAAGCAACTCCATTGGTAATAGCCCCACAAAAAAACCAAAATACCTAGGAATTAACTAAAGAAGTGAAGGACCTCTACAATGAAAACTTTAAAAATCTGAAAAAGGAAATAAAAGCAGAGCTTAGGAAGTGGAAAAACCTGCCATGATCCTGGATCAGAAGGAGCAGCATCGTGAAAATGGCTATACTTCCCAAGGCTTTCTACATATTCAGTGCAATATCTATCAATATTCCAACTACATTCTTCAATGAAATAGAAGAAGCAATCCAAAAATCCATATGGAACAATAAAAAATCCTGAATAGCAAAAACGATCCTTAACAGAAAGAACAGTGCTTGAAGAATATAAATACCAAAATTTCAAAATCTACTACAAAGCCCTATGTAGTAATCAAAACAGCTTGATACTGGCATAAGAATAGACCTGAGGACCAATGGAATAGAATTGAAAACCCAGAAATGAACCTACAGACCTATAGCCATCTAATCTTTGATAAGGGAGATAAAGAAATAGAATGGAAGAAAGACAGCCTCTTCAGTAAATGGTGCTAGCAAAATTGGTTAAAACTTGTAGAAAACTAAAGTTAGAACCTTATATATCACCCTGCACCAGAATCAATTCCAAATGGAACAAAGACCTTGGAGTCAAAGTAGACACCCTGAAAACATTACAGGAAGGAATAGGAGAAACCCTAGGTCTCCTTGGCACAGGCCGAAGTTTTCTTAATAGAGAACCAGAAACACAACACATCAGAGAATGGTTGGACAAATGGGATTGCATGAAGTTGCAGAGCTTCCGCATGGCCAAGGACATAGCTAGAAAGATCAATAGAAAGCCCACAGATTGGGAGAAGATCTTCACTAGCCATACAACAAACTGATAAGGTTCTCATATCTAAAATATACTTCTAACTGAAAAAATTAAATTCCCCAACAACAAATCCTCATAGAAACAACTGCCCGATAAATAAGTGGGCTAGAGTCTTCCTCTGCAGAGATAATAAGAATGGCCAATAGACATATGAGGTGATGTTAGGGAAATGAACCCTAAGATATGTATTCAAATGCTTTTTTTCTTTCATGTGATTGTTTCTAACACATTTATAAGATTGTTTCTTTGTTGCTTTGTATTTCCCTCTCCCACAGTATAACCCCTGCTTTCACTATATTTCATGTCGGTATAATTTGTGGAGGGGAAGGGGAAAAACAAATCGTTTAAATAGGGATACAGGTGGCCTCATTGCAACAATGAGATGTACAAGTCGTTATGTCGAAAACGAACTTTACAACTTTGGTGGCGGGGTAGGGAGGATTGGGTGGGGGGCAGGGGGAGGATGGGAAGGGGAAACAAAGGAGGAGGCTACAATCCTTGATAAGAAATGTACTCATTATCTTGCCCATGTAATTGTAACCCCTCTGTACAGTGTTTTCACAATAAAAAATTAAATTAAATTAAAAAAAAGAAATGCTCAATCTCTCTAGCCATAAAAGAAATGCAAATCAAAATAACATTGAGATTCTACCTCACCCCAGTTAGAATGGCTATAATCAAGAACTCTAATAACAACAGATGCTGGAGGGAATGTGGCCAAAACACAACCCTGCTGCATTGTTGGTGGGAGTGTAAACTTGTTCAATCACTTTGGAAAGTAGTATGGAGGTTCCTCAAAAGACTACACATAGATCACAAACAAGACCACACTAAAGCTACCAGCACGACTATGTTTATTGCAGCATTATTTACCATAGTTAAAATATGGAACCAACCCAGATGAATGGATCAAGAAAATGTGGTATATATACACAATGCAATTCTATGCCTCCATCAGAAAGAATGACATTGCCCCATTTGTTAGGAAATGGAAAGACTTGGAAAAAATTATATTATGTGAAGTAAACCAGGCCCAAAGAAACAGAGGTCCCATGGTTTCCCTTATTTGCAATAACTAGTATATGTCTGAGTCAAGTAGAAAAGGTCAGATAAGTTGATGTTAGGGGAATGAACCCCAAGATAAAGTATGTGAAGGTTTTTTTTGGTTTTTTTTTCCTTTCATGCAATTGTTTCTGTCATATTTATAAGATGATTTCTATGTTGCTTTGGATGTCCCTCCCCCACAGTATAACCCATACTTTCACTGTTTTTGATATTGGTATAATTTGTGAAGGGGAAGGGAAAAAATCGTTTAACTAGGGATCCAGGTGGACCCATTGCAACAATGAGATGTGCAAGTCGTTATGTGGAAAAACCAACTTAACAACTTTGGTGGGGGGTGGTGGGAAGATCGGGTGTGGGAAGGGGAGGAGTATGGGAAAGGATGGAAAGGGGAAACAACAAGGAGGCAACAATGCTTGATAAGAAATATACTCATTATCTTGCCCATGTAATTGTAACTCCTCTGTACGGTATTCTCACATTAAAAAAAAAAGACTACACATAGAGCTCCCCAATTACCTAGCAATCTCACTTTTGGGCATTTACTCGAATGATCACAAACAAGACCATACTAAAGCTAGCAGCACAATTAAGATTATTTCAGTATTATTTACCATAGCTAAGATATGGAACCAACAGAGATGCCCCTCAGTAGATGAATGGAGCAAGAAAATGTGGTATACATACACAATGGAATTCTATGCCTCCATCAGAAAGAATGACATTGCTCCATTTGTTAGGAAATGGAAAGACCTGGAAAAATTTACATTAAGTGAAATAAACCAGGCCCAAATAAATATAGGTTCCATGGTTTCCCTTATTTGCAATAACTAGTATATGTCTGGGACAAGCAGAAAAGTTCAAATGCTATGTACCTATGACCAGATAAAATGATGTTAAGCAAAATGAACCCCAAGATACGGACACAAATATGTTTTATCTTTCTTGCTATTGTTTCTAACATATTTATAATGTACCATGTGATCTTTTTTTTCTTTGTATATTCCTCCCTCATGGTATAACTCCTGTTTTCAGTGTATTTGATGTCAGTGCCCTGCATCTTGTATATATACCTCTCTAATCTGGGGAGGGGAAGGGAAAAAACAAAATGCTTAAATAGAGATACGGGTTGACCCATTGTAACAATAAGATGTACAATACACTATGTTGAAAAATGAACTTTAAAATTTAGGTGGGGAGCGGAGGAGTGCAGTTGTGAAGGTGGGAGGGAAGGGATGGTAGGGAAAAAACAAAGGAGGAGGTAACAGTTTTGGTAAGAAATGTACTCATTACCTTGATCATGTACTCATGTAACTGTAACCCCTCTGTACAGTATTTTTACAATAAAAATGTTTTTAAAAACTCATGAAGAAAATAATCTTCTAATTAAAGACATTTTCTTATTCTGCATTTGTTCTGAATGCTCCTAAATTTTAAATAATTTAATACTTGGTTAATATTATTAGTGGCATCTAATGGGGTGAACCCATTAGGTTCAAATATCACCCTCAGTGGAGTTCATTGTGATATTTGCAGACATACAAACAGAATGATTCATTATATCCAACCATACTTCTTCCATTTTACAACAACCCACACTCTTCACTTTTCATAGCAATAATAAATCTATTTTCAGGTTGACTTTTGAAAATTACACAAATGAGAAAACATGTTAGTTAGCTTTCTATGTCTGGGATATTTAATTTAAGATACTATCCTCCATTCACATCCATTTTTACAATGATATTTTCTGGTTATCAAATGTAATGACGATTTTCATCTCTAATTTTTTGTATGTTTTTTATTGTAACAATGCTGTACAGAGGTGGTACAGTTACATGAGCAAGGTAATGAGTACATTTCCTATTGAGCATGGTTGCCTCATCCTTTGTTTTCCCCCACCAGCCCTTCCCTTTCACCTCCACAACTACACCCCACCCCGCCAAAGTTGTAAAGTTCTTTTTCAACATAGTATTTTGTATATCTCATTGTTACAATGAGTCAACCTGTATCCCTATTTAAGTATTTTGTTTTTTCCCTTCTTCTCTCAGACCTTAGAGAAATGTATATACAAGATGCAGGGCACCAACATCAAATACACTGAAAACAGGGGTTATACCATGGGGGAGGAACATACAAAAACATGTTTAAAAATCACATAGTACATTATAAATACGTTAGAAACAATAGCAAGATAGAAAAAAGATATTTATGTCCCTATATTGGGGTTCACTTTGCTTATCATCATTTTATCTGGTCATATGTACATAGCTTTTGGCCTTTTCTGCTTGTCCTACACATGTACTAGTTATTACAAATAAGAGAAACCATGGGACCTATGTTTCTTTGGGCCTGGCTTACTTCACTTAGTATAATTTTTTTCCAAGTCTTTCCATTTCCTAACAAATGGGGCAATGTCATTCTTACTGATGGAGGCATAGACTTCCATTGTGCATCTCTCTCTCTCTCTCTCTCTCTCTCTCTCTTTCTCTCTCTCTCTCTCTCTCTCTCTCTCTCTCTCTCTCCCCCCCCCTCTCTCACCTACTGAGGGGCATCTGTGTTGGTTCCATACCTTAGCTATAGTAAATAATTCTGTAATAAACATAGTTGTGCTGGTAGCCTTAGTATGGCCTTGTTTGTGATCGTTTGGGTAAATGCCCAAGAGTGGGATTGCTGGGCCATAGGGGAGGTCTATGTGGAATCCTGTGTTAGCGTTCTATGTCTGGGATATTTAATTTAACATGCCATCTTCCATTTACATCCATTTTTACAACCATATTTTCTGGTTATCAGATGTAATGACTTGTTTTTTTATCTCTAATTCTATTTGCTCTTTCTCTTTCTATTTGCCCTCTCTTTCTTCACACAGCACTCATTAAAGTTTGTCACTGACTACCATCTATCAACTTGTTTGGTCTTTTGCATTGTTTGTAAATATCTTTTTCAATAATTTGCTATTTCTTCTATCAGGGTTGCGTTTGGTTTCCTCTTGTTTTCTAAGCCCTTGAAGTGCATTATTAGGTTGTTTCTTTGGCATCTTTGTATTTTTAAGTAGTCACTCTTGTATATTGTATCTTTATACTACTTTTGCTTCAAGCTTTGGTATGATCTATTTCCATTTTCATTTGTTCTAATGTTGTTTTAAAATTCCATCTTGCTTTCTTCAGATCACACTA
Source organism: Dipodomys spectabilis (assembly GCF_019054845.1). NCBI lineage: Eukaryota > Metazoa > Chordata > Mammalia > Rodentia > Heteromyidae > Dipodomys > Dipodomys spectabilis. Next base: position 1,970,333 of record NW_024871101.1, on the reverse strand, counting down.
TTCTTTCAAAATATTTTGTTGAGTACACATGCATTTAGGAAGTTTCTCTTAAAGCTGTTGTTACTATGGTCTAGTTTTATTTTGATAACAAATATATAGTATGTAATTTCATTTTTAATGTGTCAAACTATTTTGTAGCCTAGAATATTATCTGTAATAGAAAAAATGCTAATGAGAAGAACATGTGTTCTGCAGTTGTTGAATTGCATATTCTTCAAATATCTATCAACTTCATTTGATTTGTGGCATTAATCTGCTGTGTTTTGTTAAATTTTGTGTGAATGAGCTATTGATGAAATTAGGATATTGAATTCCATTGCTGGTAATGTATTTGAGTTTATTAAACTTCATGTCTAATGGTGTCTTTTATAAAATTGTATACTACAACATTAGGTGTATATACATTTACAATCATTGTACCTTTTTTGTATATGACCTTTTTTGTATATACCTTGTATAGTTCATCAATATTTACTTAAACGTGTTTCATTGAAGAAATCCAAACGGGGTCTATTAAGCATAATTAATCACTAATACTTTTATTTCAACTTTATTTTTTAAACACACATATATATTTGAACACACATATTAGACAAACATAACAATTAGTGATTTCAAACTTTCTTACCATTTATAGCAGGAAATTAGAAAAATTAGGTGTGTGTGTGTGTGTGTGTGTGTGTGTGTGTGTGTGCGTGTGTGTGTGTGTGTGTGTGCACATGCATGCATGTATGTTGGGCCTGAGTGTTGAACTCAGTGTCAATGAACATTTTTTTAACTTGAGGCTAGGACTATACCACTTGAGCCACACTTACACTTCCAGCTTTTTGTGCTTAATTGGAGATAAGACTCTCACAACTTTCCTGCCTGGATTGACTTCAAACCACATGCTCCACTCTCACCTCCTGAGTATCTAGGATTACAGGCATGAGCCACTATTGCCCAGCTAGAATGAGCAGTTTCTTTGTACAGTAAAAAAAGTAGTTTAGTTGAACTTGTTTATTTTACTTGTTTTGTTTGAAACTCTTTTTAAATAGATACCAATAGTCAAAAAGATACTATATGGCTTATCAAATTGAGTTGCCTATTTCCAGTTATTGTGCAATGAGTGGATGACCATCTAGCTCCCTTTTGGTTGACAAATTCTTTCTTTACAGATCTGGAAAATTGCTAACTTTAGTCATATTAATGAAAATCTATTTTGTAGATTAATTACTTGAGCTATGTAAAATGTTTGGGATGAAAGATTCAACATCTTTGATCTTACGGTGAAGAACAAGAAAGTAAACAGTTTGCATTTGAACATTGTAGGTTGGAGAGTAACAGCATACCAAGCTAAACTGTAAACAGAAGTACCAAAACCATATAATACCCACAAACAGAAAAGATTTGTGGCAAAATAGACACATGAAGAAATGTTCAACATCCCTAGCCATAAAAGAAATGCAAATCAAAACAATATCACCTCACTCCAGTTAGAACAGCAAAAATCAAGAACTTTAACAACAACAGATGCTGGAGGGGATGTGGACAGAAAGGAACCTTACTTCATTGTTGGTGGGAATGTAAACTTGTTCAACCACTTTGGAAAGCAGTATGGAGGTTCCTCAAAAGACTCCACATAGAGCTCCCCAATGACCCAGCAATCCCACTTTTGGGCATTTACCCAAATGATCACAAACAAGGCCACACTAAAGCTACCAGCACAACTATGTTTATTGCAGCATTATTTACCATAGCTAAGATATGGAACCAACCCAGATGCCCCTCAGTAGATGAATGGATCAAGAAGATGTGGTATATATACACAATGGAATTCTATGCCTCCATCAGAAAGAATGACATTTCCCCATTTGTTAGGAAATGGAAAGGCTTGGAAAAAATTATATTAAGTGAAGTAAGCCAGGCCCAAAGAAACATAGGTCCCATGGTTTCCCTTATTTGCAATATCTAGTATAGGTATGAGTCAAGCGGAAAAAGTCAGAGAATGTGATGTTAGGAAAACAAACCCTCAAATATGTATTTTAATGTTTTTGTTTCTTTCATGCATGTGTTTCTAACGCATTTATAAGATTATTTCTTTGTTGCTTTGTATGTCCCTCCCCCACAGTGTAACCCCCGCTTTCACTATATTTGATGTCAGTATAACATGTGGAGGAGACGGGGACAAACAAGTCGTTTAAGGATTCAGGTGGACCTGTTGCAACAATGAGAAGTACAAAATGTCATGTCAAAACCAGCTTTACAATGTCGGTGGGGGGGGGGAGGGGGGTATGATTGGGTGGGGGGTAGGGGGGAGGCTGGGAAGGGAGGTGAAGGGTAAACAAAGGAGGAGGCTGCAATGCTTGTTAAGAAATGTATGCATTATCCTGCCCATGTAATTGTAACCCCTCTGTACAGTATGTTCTCAAATAAAATTAAATTAAATTAAAGAAAAAAAAAGATTTGTGGCAAGAAATTAAGTGCAAAAGAGGCAAGATAGGACTGACTTGGTAGAATGCAGAAATGAACATTTTATGTTAATATGTGCCTTAGGCAAAGAGGCGCTGTAAACCTCAAATGATAGTAGTAACAAATGTTTGAAGTTTCTAAACCTGCTTCAAGATTAAGCACAGTGTGCCTTCTTTCATTCCTCTAAACACCACAAGGACAGAGAGTAGTTTTACTTAGTTCATGATACTATTTTCACCCTCTAAAATATTACCTGAAATATTTCCAAAGTCAATGAATTCCAATTAACCTCTATTTTTCTTCTGCTATAGCATGTGACTATACCTTTGTTATTAAAGCTCTTTCAGTACTTTTCTATATTCATCCATCATGATATTCTTTGAAACACTTCTACAACATTAAATTATTACTATTTTAATTGTGAAAATACTGTACAGAGGGGTTACAATTACATGGGTAAGATAATGAGTACATTTCTTATCAAGCATTGTAGCCTCCTCCTTTGTTTCCCCTTCTCATCCCTTCCCATCCTCCCCCGGCTCCCCCCCCCCACCCAATCCTCCCCGCGTCCCCCTCCCCGCACCAAAGTTGTAATGTTCGTTTTCGACATAACGACTTGTACATGGGTCCACCTGTATCCCTATTTAAACTATCTGTTTTTCTCCTTCCCCTCCATAAATTTTACCAACATCAAATACAGTGAAACCAGGGGTTATACTGTGGGGCAGGGACATACAAAGCAACAAAGAAATAATCTTATAAATGTGTTAGGAACAATTGCATGAAAGAAGAAAAACATTTGAATATATATCTTAGGGTTCATTTCTCTAACATCACCTTATCTGACCTTTTCTGCTTGACTCAGACATATACTAGTTATTGCAAATAAGGGAAACCCATGGGACCTATGTTTCTTTGGGCCTGGCTTACTTCACTTAATATAATTTTTTTCCAAGCCTTTCCACTTCCTAAAAAATGGGGCAATGTCATTCTTTCTGATGGAGGCATAGAATTGCATTGTGTGTATATACCACATTTTCTTGATCCATTCATCTACTGAGGGGCATCTGGGTTAGTTCCATATCTTAGCTATAGTAAATAATGCTGCAATAAACATTTTATTTTTAAATCTTATTTTAGAGCTAAAATATATGTTTAATGTGAGAGGGTTCCATTGTCGTATTATATATGTATATATTACACTTAAAACAAATTCACCTCTTCCATTGTATTCTCATTTCTCCCTTTCCTTTCCCCCCCTTTCAAACAGTGTTTGGTTGGGTTTCATTATGCTTTCCTATTGAATCAATCACTTACTTGATCAATGCATGGTGGCCTTGGTTCCTTGTGATAAATTTTTGTCTTAAACACTACAAAACTACTTTCTTTTCATTTCATTTCTGCTTGAAGAACTCTATTACTAAAGATAAATTCTGAGGAGTTTTCTTATTGTGTGTGTGTGTATGTGTGTGTGTGTGTGTGTGTTTGTGTGTATGTGTGTGTGTGTGTGTGTGTGTGTGTGTGTGTGTGTATACTGTCATATTCAAAATCATTCTTTTTTTCATAGCTGAGGACTGCTTTTAAGGATGTGCAACATGTACTTGGTAGGCAAATGTTCTTTGACTGAGCTATATCTCCAACTCTAGGATTCATCCTTGACAACAGTTTTCTGAAATTCTTTCTTATATCGTTTCAAATAAGAAATTTACTGTTGTTATTCCCCTATAAAAATGCTGTATCATCTGACTAATATTAAGATTTTTTTCCTTTAGTTTAATTTACAAAGCTTAATTATGAAGTGTGTAGAAGGGTTTTTAAGGAAGGTTTATTCTATTTTTGTTCCACTTAGATTTCTTAAACTATTACTTAAATTTTTCATTATACTAATGAGACAATATAAAACATACTATGTAACCATTTGTGTGTGTGTGTGTGTGTGTGTGTTTGTGTGTGTGTGTATTTCTGTGCCTGTCCTGATGTTTGGACTCAGAGTCTGGGCAGTGTCCCTGAGGTTTTTTCTCAATACTAGAACTTACCATTTGGGCCACAGTTCCACTTCAGGCTTCTTTTTTTAGCGTTAAGTTCAAGGTAAGAGTCTTACAGCCTTTCCTACTTGGGATGGCTTCAAACTCCAGTCATCAGATCTCAACCTTATGAGTAGCTAGGATTACAGACATGACCCACTTGTACCCAGCTCATCATGTAACTATTTTAAAAATATAGTTCAGAAATGTTAAGTGCATATAGGTGAGCATAAATCTATGGGACATTTTCATTAGATAGCTCTCCAGTTTTCTTTTCTATGGTAAGTGGAAATTGTGAGTCTGCTTTCTTTTTCTATGAGTTTGACTACATTAGATACTATTTATAACCTTTTGTGTTTGTCTTCTTTCATTTTCCATAAGTTCACAGGATTCATCAATGTTCTAGCATTTGACAATTTTTTATTAAAGAGTGATTTAAATTTATTCCATGAAAATATCATTGTCTTCATTCACTGATAAATGGCCATTTATGATGTTTTATTTAGGTATTTGGAAATAATGCTGCAACAACCATAGATATGCAACTGTCTCATAGAGATCATATTTAGAATTCTTTCCATGCTTGCAAAAGTAGAATTTCTGGGTCAAATGTTAATTCCACTAAAAAATTAAGGAACTGTCATGCCATTTTATAGTGAATTCCACATTTTAAATCCTTCATAACAGTGCATAAGTGTCTCAATTATCCACTTACATATTAGCCCTTTGTGCTGACAGCTTTTATATAACAACCATCCAAATTAATGTGAGATGTTATCTCATTATTCATTTGGGGTGTATTTTTCTAACAGAGTGATGCTGAATACATGATTGTCACTTATGTGTCAAACATGACACAGTAGCCATTCAATTCCTTTGATTATTTCTGTTTTTAAAATAATTTTTGTTCAAAATGATTTTGAGTATATACTATGCAAAAGCAAAGTATATTGAATTAGATAATGTTCAACTTCATATAGCTATTATTTTCTTCTGAGAGCACATAGAATTTGGTCTCTTTTACGTTTTTCAAAATGTTTATTTTTTCAATAATAGTAAAGTAGCATGTGGAATAGTGGTCTTGAAATTTATTTATACGTTTTTGACCAAGATTTCTCAAATTCTCCATTAAGCTAAGTTTTTGGTCTCCACCTTTGAACTCTACTTCTATTATATCAACTATTTTAGATTTCACCTAAGAGAAAGATTATTGAGGATGAACTTGGGGCCCATTATGTTAAGTGAAATAAAGCAGACAGAAAAATCAACACTGCATTGTAACCACTTAATGAGTCCACGATAGAGAAAGATATACTTATTCCCTAACTTATCAACCAAACCAACAAATATGTTAGGAGAAAGTTTAGGAGACCTATACAACTTTTGTTCTCGTGTTTGGTAAGAGAAGAATTCAGGCAAAATGTGAATCTAAGTAAAAAATAGTGACAGAAGTTTGTTAGAGAAAGAGGGCATATGGCAGAGATATGCCATGGTTCTGCCTATCTTAGCCATCTTCCTTCTTACCTCCGGCCTTAGTTAAAAACTGAGAATTGGAGCTCATGAAGATGGATTTCTGACTGGTGGGTCTCCTTTCTTTTTCCTGTAAAGTTTTAAGGCCTCAGATTTTTCTGTCCCATCCTTATTTAATCCTGGGCTTTAAATGTGGGCTGGAGAGCTGTCCCTGAGTTCCTTTTGCTCAAGGCTAGTGCTATACCACTTTGAGTCACCTTGTCACTTCTGTCTTTTTCTGTGATTAATTGGAGAAAGGTTCTCAAGGACTTCCCTGTCCTTGCTGGCTTCAAACTGTGATCTTCAGATCTTAGCCTTCTCAGTGACTAGGGTTATAGGCATGAACCGCTGGCACCAGCTCATCTGAGTGTTCTATAGTCTGAAATTCCCTCATAGACTTCTTTTCTACTAACTCATATCAATATATGTGGAATATAAAAATGTCAAACTCTTAGACACAGAAAACAGAATTTTTACCTGGTAGGGCTTGGGTGCTAGATAGGGAGTGAAAATTTGGAGATGTAGGTCAAAAATTACAACCATTCCATTAGAATTTAGCTTCACAATGAAGAAGTTGGGAGTAGGAGAAAAGAATAGGTGATTATTATTTCCTATTTATCCTTTCCCAAAAGAGAACTGGAAGTATTACTACCACTAATGTTGGACCTATATATCTGCAGTGTAGTTAATTGATTCTCCTTTCTCTGTGATGATTACACTTATAAGAAGAAATAATATAGCACCAGCAATTTGTGAGCCTGATAATTTCCATGATGCATGAAAGAACCCAGGATGGAGAGTTTTTTTCACTACTTCCTAAATGATAGTCACTCCTAATGTATGAGGATATATTTGAAATTTTCAAGTCAGAAATAAACAGAGGAATGTTTATCTACTCTGTAAGATTATCTCTTTATTTGGAACTTCAAAGTTTATGGAAATCTCAAAACAGCTTTATGAAGTCCTACAGTCCTAGATGAGCATTTTTGAAAACTATTACTACCTTTGTGTAATATCAAGTTTTGTATCCTAGTACAAGAGCTGGATATTTGTAAACATTGCAGAGAAAGCAGATCATGTTAACTGATAAGCTGTGGATGAAATGGTACTTGTCATCTGTCTAAATCCCCTTGTGAGTATAGAAGCTCAGGTTTTCAGGTAGCTGGTAAAAGAGTAATGGTCTGAAAAGTGAGCTAAGTTGTTGGTTAGGAAGCAATTACAAACTTGCTATATTTTGAGCTTAAAAGTTTTCTTGGATTGGTCTATTTTACATGAATACAATTACATAATTCAAGGGTATCTCTTATCTTGTAGGACAATGTTTTATAAATAAAAGTAATCTGATTCCCAGTTTCTACCTTCTGGTTCATTCCTCAAGGCCTAAATAATATGTCACAAATATTGCACACTTTAAGTCCTATTAATATTGCAAAAAACTCATACCATTCTTTTATTTTTTATTTTTATTGTTAAGTTAATGTACAGAGGGATTACAGTTACAAAAGTAAGATAATGAGAACATTTCTTCTACCCTCATTTTCTCCCACTTCCCTCCACAACCCTCCCCCACAAGTTATAAAGATCATTTCCAACATAGTGTCCAGTGAGTATAACTGTTGTATTGGTTTACCCTTTGTCCCACCATTTCTGTTATTTCCCTTCCCTTCCCCAAATCAGATAAACTTATATACAAGAGAAAAGTTACAGAAATAAAAATAACAGTGACAACAGAGAATAAACCAAAGGGGAAAAAAGAAAGAAGAAAGAAAAGTGCAAACAGTACATTATACAAACATCTTGTTTCCATTTATTAGAGTTAATTTTGATAAACATCATTTTATATGGTCATATGCACCTAGATATTGAGCGATTGTGATCTTGTGCTAAGAATATCATAGACATATTCTAGTTATTACAAATGAGCCTACATTTCTTTGGGTCTGGATTGCTTTGCTTAATATAATTTTTTCCAAGTCTTTCCATTTCTTTATGAATGGGGCAATGTCATTCTTTATGATATAGGCATAGAATTCCATTATGTATACATACCACATTTTCTTGATCCACTGATCTACAGAAGGGTATCTGGGTTGGTTCCATATCTTAGTTATGGTAAATATTGCAATGAACATGGTTGTGCTGGTAGCTTTAGTGTGGTCTTCTGTGTGGTCATTTGGATAAATGCCCAGAATTGGGATTGCTGGGTTATAAGAGAGCTTTATGTTTAGTATTTTGAGGCACCTCTGTACTGCTTTCCAGAGTGGCTGAAGAAGTTTACATTCCCACCAGCAGTGTAGTAGCATTCCTCTTTGGCCACATCCCCACATCTTTTATTATTAGTTTTCCCAATAATGGTCATTCTAATAGAGATGAGGTGGAATGTCAATATTGCTTTGATTTGCATTTCTTTTATGGCCAGAGATGTTGCACATTTCTTCATGTGTCTGTTTTCTATCCTGTCTTCTTCAGATAAGTCTCTCTTTAAGCCTTTAGTCCACTTATTAACAGGTTGTTATTTCTTTGAGCATTTTTTGAGGGGGTTAACTTTTTGAACTCTAAGTATTATTTCAGACATGAGGCCTTCTCTGTTTTATAGCAACTAAAGATCTTCTCTCGATCTGTGGGCTTTCTATTTATCTTGCTAGCTATGTCCTTTGCTATGAAGAGACTGTGAAGTTTAATGCAATCTCGTTTATCCAGCTGTTCTTTGATTTGTTGTATTTAATCTTTATTTGGGAAGTTTCAACCTGTAGCATGGAGCCCCAGTGTTTCCTCTGTACCTGTCTGTAATATTTTCAGGGTATTTGATTTTTTGTACACTTTTTATTGTAAAAATACTGTATAAGGGCAGGGAAGGGGCCTAAGTGGTAGAGTGCTTGCCTTGCATGCATGAGACCCTGGGTTCGATTCCTCAGCACCACATAAGCAGAAAAAAAACTGGGAGTGGTGCTGTGGTTCAAGTGGTAGAGCACTAGCCTTGAGCTGAAGAGCTGAGGGACAGTGCCCAGGCCTACAGTTTAGGCCTCATGACCAGACCAAAAAAAAAAAAAAAGGAAATACCGTACGGAATGGTTACAGTTACATGAGCAAGGTAATGAGTACATTTTCTATTGAGCATTGTTGCCTCCTCCTTTGTTTTTACCCTACCATCCCTTCCTTCCCACCTCCACAACTACTTCCCCCTCCCCCCTCCCACCGAAGTTGTAAAGTTCAATTTCAACATAAGTGTCTTGTACATCTCATTGTTACAATGGGCCAACCTGTATCCTTATTTAAGCATTTTGTTTTTTCCTTTCCCCTCCCCTAATTAGAGAATTATATACACAAACCACACCATACTAAAGCTACCAGCACAACTATGTTTATTGCAGCATTATTTACCATAGTTAAGGTATGGAACCAACCCAGATGCCCCTCAATAGATGAATGGATCAAGAAAATTATATATATATATATATATATATGCATATATATATATATATATATCTCACACACACACACACACACACACATATGTATACACACACACACACACACACACACACACACACACACACACACACAAAGGAATTCCATGCCTCCATCAGAAAGAATGACAATGCCCCATTTGTTAGGAAATGGAAATATTTGGAAAAAATTATATTAAGTGAAATAAGCCAGGCCCAAAGAAACACAGGTCCCATGGTTTCCCTTATTTGCAATAACTGTTATATGTCTAGGACAAGCAGAAAAGGTCAAAAGCTATGTACATATGACTATATAAGATGATGTCAAGTGAAATGAACCCCAAGATAGGAACACAAATAATTTTTTCTTTCTTGCTATTGTTTCTAACGTATTTATAATGTACCATGTGATTTTTTTGTTTTTGTATGTTCCTCCTCCATGGTATAACCCCTGTTTTCACTATATTTGATGTCGGTGCCCTGCATCTTGTAGGGTATTTGATCTTACATTGAGGTCTTTGATCCATTTGGCATTGATTCTGGTGTAGAGTGATATATAAGGATCTAACCAGTTTTCTACACATATAGCCAATTCTGCCAGCACCATTTGTTGAAGAGACTGTTTTTCTTCCATCTAAACACACTATTCTTTTTCTTTTCATCTTAACTGTTTATCGATTGGAAATTGTGGGAATATAATATACACTACCACCATACATAAATATCATTGTTACCAAATCATACAAATGTCATGAATAAGGAAATCATTCAAATTATTTACAAAATCTTCCCACAGTGGAGACAATTATTATAGAGTAATAAAAGTATACCAAATATGTTAAAAATTCTACCTTTGCATTCTCCTGTAAAAAAAAAAATAGTTCTTACAGAAGTGGAGAAAGACTCAATCCAAATAAAATTAGAAGGTGTGTGTGTGCGTGTGTGTGTGTGTGTGTGTGTGTGTGTGTGTGTGTGTGTGTACGTGCTCATGCACAGGTGTGCACATATGTGTATGCCAATCCTGGGGCTTGAATCAGGGCCTGAACACTCTCACTAAGCTTTTGCTCTCAAGACCAATGCTCTACCACTTGATTCACAGCTCCACTTTTGAATTTTGGTTGATAATCACAGATAAGAGGTTCTCAGACTTCCCTGCCTGTCTGGCTTTGAACCCTGATATTCAGATTTCAGCCTCCTGAGAAGTTAAGATTATATGTGTGAGACACCATCGACTCTCACGGGATTGTTTTAACTGTTTCCTTGAATGAAGTGTGGTAAGAATAAATACAGATCAAAGGAAAAAATAGAATATTTATCATGTTGTTAGTTATAATTCCCTTGGAAGAAACAACACATCCCTGTAGGGAAAATTAGGGTAAACACTGGAGGCAGATCAGTCTCTCTAGGGCATAACATAAATGAGCCAACACAGCACTTTGGAACCCGCATTGCAGCTGACAGCTTAGAAGTCTTCACATTTGTTGTAGTCTGTTTTCACCAACATTAGGACTTAAACTCAAGGCTTGTGCTTTCTAAGGAAGTAATTACAGTTTGGGCTTGACTGTAGGAAGGCACTTTAGTGGCCTTAGTAAAAGGGGAAATTTTTAGTAATGAGGACATGAATTGCTACAAAGACTGCAGGAAATAATTTACTATTAATATTTTAAAAAGGAGAATATGTAGTAGTGTAAGGAAACCTTCTAGTCTGGCCCCTAACTATGGCATTATAGTCAAGAAAACATGTTTGAAATATCTGAGGTCTTTAAGGTCTTTATGGAACTTTAAAGTAAATTAAATTTGTATATAAAATATATGTACATAATTATGCAAACTCACTCCTTTATGAGTTAGGTCTTATATAACCAGTTTCAATATCTGAAGTCTCTGTTTTAACTTAAGCCTGGGAATACCATTTTACCTGTGAAGTCCCATTTTATCAAACCAAATTCTAAATGTAAAAACAATTATATTTCTGTCTTGGTAATCGAACCTTCACATATTACATATGAACGCTATGCCTTGAACCATGTCTCCAGGTCTTTTCTTCGTATTTTGTTTCAGGGATAGGGTCTTGCTAACTTCTCAAGGGCTGGCCTTAAATTTTCAATTCTTATGTCTCAGCCTCTATGTAGATGAAATTAGAGGCCTGTGCCACCACCACCAGCTCAAAAAAGAGATTTTAATTTAGTGATACTATGTTAGAGTGGCTGTGTATATTATGGATTATATATAAATATGTGTATGTGTGTATGTGTGTGTGTAGTGGGAACCAGGGCAATAGCGAACATAGGCAGGAATACAGTTAAAGTGAATATACCTGTTTTCATCTGTTTTACATTTTTTTAACCTTAGTAAGATTATAGAATGAACAGGAGAAGAAAGAGGAAATGCAGATAAAAATCCAATGTACATCCTACAACATTAAGAAGAGTGAGGAAGGGTGAGAAGAGGAGGGGAGAGTGACAATATTGGAAGGGGTGGCATTGCTCTAGAGATATTGTATTCATAAACTGCTTTGTTAAATTCCTTTGTACAACTACTTAAATATAATAAAAATGATTTTATTTTATTTTTATTTTTTTATTGTGAAAATACCATACAGAAGGATTACAATTACATGGACAAGGTAATGAGTACATTTCTTATCAAGCATTCTTGCCTCCTCCTTTGTTTCCCCTTCTCATTCCTTCCCATCTCCTCCCCTCCTCTCCCCCATCCCACCCCCGCACCCCCAGCCAAAATTATAAAGTTCGTTTTTTGACATAACGTCTACATCTTATTGTTGCAATGGGTCCACCCATATCCCTATTTAAACGGTTTACCTTTTCCCTTCCTTTCCACAAATTATACCAACATCAAATACAGTGAAAAACGGGTTATACCGTGGGGGAGGGACATACAAAGCAACAAAGAAATTACCTTATAAATATGCTGTGATCCTCCTCCCAGGCTAGTCCAGTAGGAGGAGATCTGCTTTGAGTATCACAAAAGAGGGAGAAGGCTGTTTCCTCTAGTTTGGAGATCTGTGATGAGGCTAGGTTCTGGGTAGGGTTGAGGCCTTTCAGCAAACAGTAGCTTTTCCCTGAGGGGCTAGCTCCTGAGACACACACAGAGCCCAGCCTGGAGCCATTCTCAGGGTTTATGTTTACTGAATTTCAATTGATTGTCTAGCTGTTGTAGGGAGAGGCAGCCTCTGGCTCTGTTTACCCAGTGGAGAAAGTCACTCCTCTGGGGGTAGAGCTTTCAGTGCCTGGGCTGGGTGACTTTTCCCTGGGTGGCCTGAGCCTGGCAGGTTAGGTCAGGTTCCTGTGACCTGCTAAGTGACTCTTTTGTTTTCTTCCAAAGCCTGAGTTGGAGCTAGCTGTTCAGCAGGACCTTTGTTAGTATCAATGATGGAGATCTCCGGTGGTGGGAGAGGGGCAGCTTTCCCTCTTCTGCTCACTGACAAGGAGTGAGGATGTCAGGGTTCTACTCATGCCAGAGTCTTGGTTCTTGGGCTGTCTCTGGTCTTCGATCTGCAGGATGAAGATATCTGGTCCTTGTTAGTTTTTGCTGGTGGCGAGTAGAATCCACTCACCGGCTGGGTCTGGCACCTTTGTCCCAAACTTTCTGTGTTGTAGGTATGGAGGTCGCAGCCACTGCTGCCACAACCACTGCTGCCGCAGCCGGGGCTACTGGTAAGTGTTCAGATCTGTCTCCTTGACTGGATTTTCCCTCTCTGGCCAAACTCTCTGTACTGTGATGGCACACTTGGTGTGATTCTCTAGGTTAAGACTGTTCACTGGAACACTAAAACTGCTTTCTATGAGAGAGCTTGTTTAGCTTCTCTTCTGCCATCTTCCTCTGACTCCAATAAAAATGATTTTAAAAAGATTATATAAGGTACCATCTTTAAATTTTGTAGGGTCTGTAGCTGTAATTTTAATTTGACATTCAGTATTGGATACAATTATGATGCTTTGTCAATTGGTGTTTTAGAGTTATAACTTAATATGTAAACTCTATACTTTAGAAGCCTTAGAGCCACAACTCTTTTTTTTTTTCTATTACTGGGGTTTGAAATCATGGCTTCATGCTTGATGGGCTTGCTTTCTTTAGTGGTGCTTTACCACTTAAGCCACATCTCCAGCCTCTATTTTCTGCCCAGGCTGGCTTCAAACTTCAGCCCTCTAGAATGTAGGCTCATTGTGGCCTTTTAATGAACTTTTCTCTAATGAACTTTTAATTTCATAAAATATTTAAGTAAATTTTAGACTTCTAAGTAGGTCAAACTATGGAATATTTTTAATTTAATATTATTTAAATTGTTTTACTTTGTTTCCTTCTCTTGTATTTAGGCATGAGTCACTAGCACTCTGCTAACTAGTCAGACCATTTTAGAGATAAAGTGGGCTTTTCCTGGATTGAGGAAGGGTGTTTCTTATGATTGTGGGAAGGACAGTAACATTAAAGAGAGGTTGAAAGTTCAACCCCTTTCCCTTATTACTGTTCTATGTTGTGATGACATTGAATTTAGACCCAGTGAGTGAACAAATAGTGATAGATCCTATGTATCACACTTCTTTACAGTCAGATTGAGGTAAAAAGAGGATAGGTAAAGAAAGTAAAATTGGGAATGGGCTTTGAAGATTTCCTCTGAGGATCATTCACCATTGGGAAAGAATGTTTTCTCTCTTGAGCACATATCATTTTACTATAATATTATGTTAATTTTCACTTGGAACAATTGAATTAGCAATAATAAATGTTTATAGGGAATACTAGGGTGATCAGTAAAGAGACTAGCATTAGGAATCACAAGACATGAAATACTGTATTGGTTTTGTTTGCCTTACTTCTGTGCTGAATCTTACAGTGGTTTCTTCTTTCTGGACCTTGGTTTATCCAAATATGAATTGATGCTTTGACTCTGAAAGTCCTAATTCTAAATGAGGACAATAAAGCAACAGATCTCTTACTTTCTTTTCTTCTCATCTTTCTAATAAATGTAACACACAATTATGAAAAATTGGTTGGTTTCCCTATCTTCCACCTCTATTCTACTACTCTGTTAACTGAGCAATTTAATAATTTCTTTTATAGTCCTTTAGAAATAGTATATGCATATGAAAATATATTAGTCTTATTTTATACACTGGTGAAATCACATCATGCACACACTGTTTTTCACCTTAGCTTATTTTTCTTAATGTCTTTGAGATCTTTCCATGTAGACACATAAACATCTCTCTTGTTTTTAAACAACTGGAGAGTATTTCGTATCAATATATCATTTATTTAAACAGTTATTTGATAGTGGACATTACATTGATTTATACATTTTAATCATTACATATAGAGTTTTAACTTTTTGTGAAACTATTCCCTTTCTACAAAAATGTTTCTACTTGGTAATCATTTATATGTGATGTTTATAAGGCATTGATGTTTATAACACATGATAGTATTTCTGAGTACTTCATTTATACAAAGTTAACTCTCTGTCAGTATGTTTATTTTATTCACTTGTGTCTTTGAGTATACAATTCACATGGTTTAAAGAAAGACATTTCCAAATAAGTTTTTTATTGTGAAAATACTGTACGGAGGAGTTACAATCACATGAGCAAGGTAATGAGCACATTTCTTATCAAGCGTTGTTGCCTCTTCCTTTGATTTTCCCCTACTATCCCTTCCCTCCCATCTCCACAACTACATTCCCGCCACCCCCCACCTAAATTATAAAGTTCATTTTTCGACATAGCATCTTGTACATCTCATTGTTGCAATGGGTCAACCTGTATCCCTATTAAAACTATTTTCTTTTTCCCTTCCGCTCCCCAAATTATACCAACATGAAATACAGTGAAAACAGGGGTATACCATGGGAGAGGGACATACAAAGCAACAAAAAAATCACGTGGTACCTTATAAATACATTAGAAACAATAGCAAGAAAGAAAAAACCACTTGTGTCCTCATCTTGGGGTGCATTTCTCTTAACATCATCTTATCTGACTTTTTCTGCTTGTCTCAGATATATACTAAATATTGCAAATAAAGGAAACATTAAAAAAAGAAAAAAATCATGCCTAACACAATGTAAATGCTACTCATACAAATAAGTGAATAACAACAAAAATACCTATTCCTTTCCTCCAGAGGAAATATCCCAAATATGTAACATTTGTTGTATCTATCACTTGGTAAACAGCATAAATTTAAAAAAAGAAAGACATTTTTAGAAATAAAAATAATAATAATCACAATGTGTTGGTTTCCCTGAGTTAAAAGCAAAGGTATAAAATGTATGTGATGTTAGCATGTCTACCCGACTCCCACCAGATAAAGCATACCTAGAAAAAGTAGTGCATCCCCTCAAGCCTTTCCTTAATGCTTAGGCTTTAACTTAGGGTCTGGGCACTGTCCCTGAGCTTTTGTGCTCAAGGCTAGTGCTCTACCACTTGAGCCATAGTTCCACTTCTGATTTTCTGGTAGTTAATTGGAGTTATGAGTCTCACTGGACTTTCCTGACCATGCTGATTTCAAAACATGTTACTCAGATCTGACCCTCCTGAGTACCTAGGATTATAGGCATGAGCCACTAGCTCCCAGTTTATTTACTCTTAATTGTAACATCAACTAGTTTCCCCTATGAAATGCTTTCAGCAAAACAAGGAATAATATTAATGAATAAAAAGGAATGTCATACAAGAGCTTGAAACAACCTAATAATATGATTATGTCCTTATATAGAGTTAAATTCAATTCTAATCAAATTCCAATATATTTTAAAGACATTTGAGGAAATTATTCTAAAAGTTGTATAGAATAATACAAACTCACAAATAGTATCCAGTGCTATAAAAAAAAGAGTGTATGCAGAGAATTTTGCTTTACAAGACCATATGGAATAATACAAAACCTATAATTATTTAAAAATATGCCAGAAGCTGGTGGCTCATACCAATAATCCTAATTACTCAAGAAGCTAAGATCTGAGGATTATAGTTCAAAGCCAGCCTAGGCAAGATAGTTGGTGAGACTCATTTCTCCATTTGACCAGCAAAAAGCCAGAGGTGGCAGTGTAGCTAAAATGTTAGAGCACTAGGCTTAAAGCTCAGGGACAGTGCTCCTGCCCTGAGATCCAATGCTGGGACTGGAGCAAAAATATTATGTAGCTGGGCACTGGTGGGTCACACCTGTAATCCTAGCTACTCAAGAAGCTGAGAGCTAAGGATCGTGGTTCAAAGCCAGCCTGGGCAGGAAAGTCTGTGAGACTTTTATCTCCAATTAACCACCAGAAAACCAGAAGTGCACTATGGCTCAAGTGGTAAAGCAGTCACCTTGATCTGAAGAGCTTAGGGACAGTGCCCAGTCCCAGAATTCAAGCCTCATGACCAACATATATATGTGTGTGTGTGTGTGTGTGTGTATGTGTGTGTGTGTGTGTAAAATTTATATAAGAACAATTAAATTGACTCACTGATAGAATATAGAGCACAGAGAATGATTGATGTATACAGAGCACAGAGAATGATTGATGTATATATAAAAACTTAGTATATGAAAAAGATGAAATCTCTTATGTGGTTGGTTCTGGGAAATCTGACTCATGTGGAAAGGTAAAATTGTATTCTCACTAATAACACCTACAAAATTAAATTCCAGCTTTATTAAAGTCTAGTTGTAAATGGCAAAATATATAACAGCAATATAATTCAAAATAGACAAAAAATTGTGACCTAGGAGTAGGGAAATATTCTTAAATTTCCAAAAGCACAAACCATGAGAATTAAACTTGAAGTACCTACATGTGGAATCTGATTTATTATTTCATTAATTCTATTTACCTTAAGAAGTTCCATGAGATAAAGTTCATGCTCTTGGTCAACATGATTTAATCTTCCACTTACTTGTAACAACAGAAAGTTACTAATCTTAAGAAATACCAACCTGGTAAGAAAGCTGATCTGATTTTATCAATCTTCCACAGAAGAATACATTTTGTAGTTTTTCAGTTACCATCTAATATGTGATAGTTGTAGAGAGAGAAAATTCTAGAATTTATCTTTATCTTTTCACTTACTAGATATTGGCCTTTTAGCAAGTCCCTATCTTTCTCCAGCCACCAGTTTCCACATGTCTAAAATAGGGAAAGATAAATTATTTCTATAATCATTTCCCTAACATCCCTTCATTTGATCCTTCAGAAATTCTGCCATTTATTGCAGAAGATACCTTTTGTTATGGTTTGTTGATGGATTGCTCTCTCAGCTTGGTTGCTCATGCCTTCTAAACTACCACTTGAGCTTTGATTCCAGCCTGTTTTTTTGTTATATATATATATATATATATATATATATATATATATATATATATATATATTATTGTAAAGATACAGTACAGAAGGGTTATGTTCACATGAGCAGGTAATGAGTCCATTTCCTATCAAGCATTGTTACACCCTCCTTTGATTTTCCCTTACCTCCCTTCTCTCCTCACCTCCCCAAATCCTCCCTCCCCTCCCACCTCCTCCCACAAAGTTGTAAAGTTCATTTTCAACATGCTGTCTTGTACATCTCATTACAATGGTTCATCCTGAATCCTTATTTCAGCATTTTGTTATTTTCCTTCCCCTCCCCAAATTAGAAAAATGTATATACAAGATGCAAGACATGGGAATCAAAAACAGTGACAACAGGGATTGAACCATGGGGGAAGAACACAAAGAAACAAAAATAATCACATAGTACATTATAAGTATATTAAAAAGAACAGCAATAAAGATAAAACCTCTCGTGTCCCTATCTTGGGATTCATTTCATTTAGCATCAGGTTATATGGTCATATGTACATAGCTTTTGACCTCTTCTGCTTGTCCTAGACATATACTAGTTATTGATGATAAGGGAAACCATGGGACCTATGTTTGAGTCTGGCTTGCTTCACTTAATATAATTTTTTCCAAATCTTTCCATTTCCTAACAAAT
Source organism: Dipodomys spectabilis (assembly GCF_019054845.1). Taxonomy (NCBI): domain Eukaryota; kingdom Metazoa; phylum Chordata; class Mammalia; order Rodentia; family Heteromyidae; genus Dipodomys; species Dipodomys spectabilis. The sequence continues at coordinate 1,951,931 of NW_024871101.1, read as the reverse complement.
GGGGCGGTGTCATTCTTTCTAATGGACGCATACAACAAATCCTCAAAGAAACTATGGCCCGATTAATAAATGGGCTAAAGACTTAAAAAGAGACTTCTCTGAAGAGGAAATAAGAATGGCAAATAGACACATGAAAAAATGGTCAACTTTTCTAGCCATAAAAGAAATGCAAATCAAAGCAACATTGAGACTCCACCTCACCCCAGTTACAATGGCTATAATCAAGATATCTAATGACAACAGATGCTGGAGGGGATGTAGCCAAAAGGGAACACTACTGCATTGTTGGTGGGAGTGTAAACTTGTTCAGCCACTTTGGAAAGCAGTATGGAGGTTCCTCAAAAGACTCCACATAGAGCTCCCCTATGACTCAGCAATCCCACTTTTAGGAATTTACCCAAAAGATCACAAAAAAGGCCATACTAAAGCTACTATCACAACTATGTTTATCGCTGCATTATTTACCATAGCTAAGATATTGAACCAACACAGATGCCCCTCAGTAGATGAATGGCTAGAAAATGTGATATATGTATATATAATGGAATTCTATGCCTCCATTAGAAAGAATGACACCGCTCCAGCCTGGTTTTTGTGGTTAACATGAGATGGAATCTCTCAGATTTTCTTCTGAGGCCGGCTTCAAAACTTGATCCTTTAACTTTCAGTCTCCTGTGTTGGTATGATTACAGGCATGAGCCACCATTGCCTGGCACAAGTTTTTGATAATTACCCTCTGGATTCAGTAAAACTTGGTATCAAATTCTAGTTCTATCATTTACTAGCACTTTGATTTATTAACTAAACTTGTCTGTGTCTTATTATCCCAAATTGGAAAATGAGAGTTTGTTTGTTAGAACAAATTATTTGCCATATCTAAAATGTTTAAAGATTATATGGAGCAGAGTAAACATTTATAGATGCTAGCACAAAAATATTTTTTGGTTAGCATCAGTGACTCATGTTTATAATTCTATCTGCTCAGGAGGCTGAGATCTGAGGATAATAATTTGAAGCCAGCCAAGAAAAACCTTTAGAAAATCTCTAAATACCAAAATGCCTGAAATGGAGCTGTGACTCAAGAGGTAGAGTGCTACTTTTGAGCAAAGTTCTCAGGAACAGCATCCAGACCTTGAGTTCAAACCCCAGAACTGGAAAAATATTTTTTGGTCTTCAAATTTCCTCTTCTAAAAATGATACTAATAAAAATCTGTATCTTATAGAACTACTGTTTTGAATTAAATGAAATAATGCATATAAAGTACTAAGCATATTTCTTGATCCATTTAAGCAGTTTTTAATATTATAACTAGAGGTGGTGGCCTTCTAATTTCATTTGTAGGTGCCATTTCTATTATATAGTTACCACACATTACTTGAGATATACTTGGCACATTTTTATTGAACCAATTTTTGGCTTAGTTCTCCTTAAAGGTATTGAGATAAGAGTTAAATACTGTTGAATTTTCTAATGATATAAATGTTAATGATAAACTTTTAGTATAAGCACATTGTCTTTACTTTTCCTAAGAATTAAAAAAAAAACCTCAGGAACATGACTTTCGCTCCCTTAAATGATAGCTGGCTAACCAAACTACTCTATGTGGACTTGTCAACTGATCAGCTCCTCTTTTAGCAACTGACTAGATTATCATGTTATCTTGACTGCTTTATACATACAGATGCTTGAGGAAACTATACTGCCCTGCAAAGAACACTGCTGAAGCCATGACTCTGTAAATTCCATGATCTCTACATCTGGAGATCTTGTTCCAGACAACTTCATGTGCTTTGGAAGACTAGTCTAGGCAGCCCTCATTTTGTAAACTAGATAATTCTGCTCATGCTGCAATGTAATCTGAGGACTGGAAAATAAATTTAAATATATTAAAAAGAGATTTGTTCTAACACTATTTTTAGAAGTCTAAATATGATTCATGTGAAGTAGTACAATGCCTACACTGTATAAAAGCCCATTATATTGACTAGACAAAAATAAGCTAGAAATTATTTATAATAATCACATCCCCAAATTTCAGTTAATAAATAAGTGTTTTATTTCTTGACCACAAAAAGCAATCAAACATCTAGTAAATATCCATAATTACTGACTCCTGTTGCTTCATATGTTTAACCAAAGTGGCAAGAAAGAAGAGAGCTAGAGCATAAACAGATGCCTTTCTTAACTTCAGCCTTAAGATACTTCTCACAGTCTATTGGCCACAACTAACCACATGGTCTCACTCAACTCCAAAGAACTGAAAAGTATGACATTAAACTTTGACAGGCACTGATAATTCCACTTAATCCACTGATAACTACACTGTATCTAGTTTCTAAATGGCTTTTAGATAATATATCTTCATTAACTCCTTTAAGTGTTCTATTACAAATAGCTGTGGAATCAGCCAAGGTGCCCCCCCAAATGAAAAATTAATAAAGAAAATATGGACATATATACCATGGGATGTTACTCATCCACCAAAAAATTAAATTATGTTATTTGCAGGAAAATGGGTGGAACTCTAGATCATCATGTTGAATAAGGTTAGTCAAGGTAAAAAAGAAATCCCTAAGATTTGAGGCTGAGAAGGTGGCTCATTGGTAGCATGCTTGCCTTGCATGCATGAGGATCTGGGTTTGATTCCTCAGCACCGCATAAGCAGAAAAAGCCAAAAGTGGTGCAGTGGCTCAAGTGGTAGAGTGCTAACCTTGAGCTGAAGATCTGAGGGACAGTGCCTAATCCCAGAGTTCAGGCCCCACGACCAACAACAACAACAAACAAACCAACAACAAGTGTCTTATGTTTTTATTCATTTTGGAATATAGACCTAAAATTATTTTAACAAGAATACCATTAATAATGAGATATGATAGTAAAAGAAGGATTATATGGTGATAAAAATCAGTGGGAGGTAGAGAAGGCAAAGGAAAATATACTAAAGTATTGGAATGTTAAAAAGATCAAAGTATAAAATCCTGAAAAGTGAGGAGGAAGAAGGAGGTCATGGACTATAATGGAAAATGAACTTTTTCAATGTACACTATGCATCTGCATCTATAAATTTACTAAAATGAAACTATTCATAATAAAATATACTAATTCAAAAATAAAAGTTAAAAATTAAAAAAATTCTAAAATGAAATGATTTCTATTTTCATACTTATCTATAGAATACTTCAAGCATGTTCATCTGTTATGCATGCTACTTTTGCCTTCCCCAGTCTCATTGGTACTCACTCTTATACAGATCCTCTTTTATATTCCAGTAAGGGAATTCACAGGATGAATTTGATGGGGCTATATTGTACATGTATTTAGATATATCACACTGAGATCCCTTTATATAACCAATATATACTAATATAAAGTGGGAAAATGCATACAAAAAGAAAATAAATGAAATATGGAATGTAAATACTGTCATTAATATAATCATGGAACTACATTAAACTTAGAAAATGACCCAAAATAACCTTCCTCCAATGGCTAGATTCTCCTTCAGAGTATCCCCAAGGGAAACTTTATTCCTAAAGAGTTTAGTTGGTAAAGATTATTTTCATTTTGAGGCTAATTCTGTTTCTCTTCCCCTATATCTAGCTTATCTTTAGTTCTTCAAAGTTCAGTCCTTTTGTCATTAAATTGATGAAAATAATATCTCATCTTTTAAATTTCATGAAAAAATTTTCAGAAGAAGGCTGGATGAGACATATTTTAGGTAAGGAAACTTAAGCTTTACAAAGCGAAATGAAGTATAATTTTTCTTGTTCAAATTGTCCTTGAAAAATATAATGACAAAATTGTCTTCATATGCTTTAATGAAAAGTGATTTAGATAAACTATTCAATATAAATAGCACAGTGTCACATGCATTATAGAAGCTCAAAAAAGGCACACTCTTTGAACATAGATAGTAGAAAAGCTAGATAGAGGAGTGAAGGAGAGTAAAACTATCTTCTCTTCTGGTATTAAAAGTTTGAGTTCTCAATCCCATCGATACCAGTAGTTACTGGTAAAAACACAGCAAAATGCTTTACCCGCTAACAAGTCTAATTTTTGTGAAATTGAAAGTGCTCCTTAGATATTCTAATGTCACCCATAGCCAAGATTTGGTGATATAACACAAAGAAAACATATATTCATTCCTGAAATATCACCTCAAGGTAATTTATTAGCTCATTAGTATATAGCCCTCTACTATATATAAAGTATAATTTTACATTTCTTCCTCATTACATTACTATGCAAATGTACAGGCACTTTTAATACTCTCAGTTTTCTTCTCATGTCATGCCTGATAGTATGGTGCCTATAAAGACTTCAGAAACATATGAGTACCTTTCCTATATTTCACATTCCACTGAAGTCCTCTTTGTCTGGTATTCTAGTCACTGGGAAAAATACTTATCTACAGACTTGAGTGTTGTACTCTAAATAATCCATCCTAGAACTGGAGCTCATCATATTGTTTGAGATAAACCAAGCTCAGAGAGTCAAATATCACATGTTCTGGACCATTTATGAAATATAGACGCAAAATGATGATAATGATGATGGTGGGACATGAAAGGGGAACCTTCTAGGGGTGCACATAAGAAAGATAGGGAATTCAAGGGAAAGCATACTAAAGGTTAAAGATTGAATGATGTTCCACAGGTATGTATATGAAAACAGCATAGTGAAAACACCAAACACTATTTGAAAAGGGGGAGAAAGGGAAAGAAGGAATGAGACCATAAGATAGATGGTGAAATTATCTAAAGGACACTATATGTATGTATGGAAATAATTACAATAAAATCCTCTTATTACTAATATATACTAATTCAAACATCGAAAAGGAATTCATCCTATTATCTTAAATTTGTTCCATTATTTTAAGATTTAATCAAGGCAAACAACTAAATATAGTTTCTTATATGATAATCATTTGTTTTCATTTTTCTCTAAAAATTTCAGACTTTGATAAGAAGACATTCAAACACTGCTCATTTTCCAATTCCTATTAATTCTTACTCCCAAATGAATTTTTATTACTCAAAACAGTCTTCCCTTTGCTTCTGAAAAGTTCATTCCTACTCCCATAAAGAAATAGGTCATAAAAATTATTTGATCAATCATATACATCATATATCAGACACAGAACTCAGACACATATTCCTAGATTGCTTGAGTTAAAGCTCTGTAACTTTAAAATATATTTTCTAGCTATTCAGAATGCTGAGATTGGGAGATCTTGGTATCAGTACATTCTGGAATAAAAGTTCACAAGACTACATCTCAAAATTAACCAGAACCAATATAGAGGGGTGTGTCCTAGGAGTCTTTCCTGGGAATGAAAACTTGTTCAAACAATCTGGAAAGCACTATGGAAAGTCCTAAAAAGACTAAACATAGAGCTTCCCTATGACCCAGCAACTCCACTCCTGGGTATTTATCCAAATGACCACAAACCAGACCAGCATTACCATGTTTATTGCAGCATTGTTTTCCATAGCCAAGATATGCAATCAACCCAGCTCCACATGTCCCTCAGTGGATGAATGGATCAAGCAAATGTGGTATATATAAATAATGGAATTCTACTCATCCATCAGAAAAAATAATACAACCATTTGTAAGGAAATGGAAAGACTTGGAAAAAACTGTATTAAGTGAAGTAAGCCAGAGCAAAAGAAACACAGGCTGCATGGTTTCCTTCATTTGTGGTAATGTGCCTATAATAAATCTACAAGTAAATACATTGAATGATTACACACACACACACACACACACACACACACACACACACACACACACACACACACAAACAACAGTCGCACAAATATTGAAACCTATTTACATAATTTTTCATGGCTAGTGGTCCATTTTCTCTTTAGGATAAAGTTGACTAATTTCTACTTGGTTCATATCTTTTCTGGACAGATATTTTTAAAAATACTTTCTTGGGGCTGGGAAGGTGGCTCAGTGGTAGAGTGCTTGCCTTGCATGCCTGAGGCCCTGGGTTCAATTCCTCAGCACCACATAAGCAAAAAGAAAAAAGCTGGAAGTGGCACTGTGGCTCAAGTGATAGTGTGCTAGCCTTGAGCTGAAGAGCTGAGGGACAGCACCCAGACCCAGAGTTCAGGCTCCACGACCAGACCCAAAAAAAAATAAAAATAAAAATACTTTCTTGCTATTGTTTCTAACATATTTATAAGGTACCATGTGACTTTTTGTTGTTGCTTTGTATGTTCCTCCCTCACAGTATAACCCCTGTTTTCACTGCATTTGATGTTGGTCTAATTTGGAGAGGGGAAGGGAAAAAATGTTTAAATAGGGATACAGGTTGACCCATTGCAACAATGAGATGTATCAGACACTGTGCTGAAAAACAAAATTTACAATTTAGGTGGGGGGGAGTGTAGGTGAGGATGTGGGAGGGAAGGGATGGTAGGGGAAAAACAAAGGAGGAGGCAATAATGTTTGATAAGAAATGTACTCATTACTTTGCTCATGTAACTGTAACCCCTCTGTACAGTATTTTCACAATAAAAACTTATTTTACAAAAAAGAAAACAAATACTTTTTTGTTGTAGGCCTTGAACTCAGGGCCTGGGCACTGTCCCCAGGCTTTTTTGCTCAAGGCGAAGACTCTCCCACTGTAAGCGAAAGCTCCATTTCCAGTTTTTGTGGAGATAATAGTCTCATGGACTTTCCTGCATAGGCTGGCTTTGAATAATAATCCTCAGATCTCAGAATCCTGAATAATTATAATTATAGGCATGAGTCACCACTGCCCAGCTAAAAATACTTTTCATTTTCATTTCATGTTTTTTTTCTGAATAATAAATTTCATTCATCATATAACTCAAGTTCTGCCTTCTCTTTCCAATACAATGATGGGCTTTCCATTCTCATTCACATAAATCTTAGATTCATTGTGATCATCCATTATTTTCCTATAATAATGAGATTATAAAAATATGATGCTACTGCTCTTCAAGAGGGTCCAAGTCATTAACAGGGAAATAGATATCTCTCCATATACCTCTAGTAGAATTTTTTTCTACTCTTACTTCAACGCTACAGCATTTTAGATACTACTTTTAGCACTGGTTGTGTTTAACTCTATATATCATCCTGAGATTCCTGGGTTACTAATCTTGTTTTTAAAATTATAAAAAAATTAATTCTGCCAAAATAAATATTTTATTGAAAAATAATAAAAAGAATAATAAATAAAAGAATAATAAATGAAGTATGTCCTCTTTCCATAATTAATAGATGTTAGAAAAATCTTTTTTTGTCAGTACCAGAAAGGCCTTAAGGTTTAAACTCAGAGCCTCATGATGGAATTTTGATTCAGGGACATAAGCTCTCACTCAGCCTACTTGTTCACAACAGAGACTCTGCCACTTGCAATGCTTCTAACTTGGATTTTGTTGGTTATTTTGGAGGTAAAGTCTAGTTGGTTTTTCTAGCCAGACTGCCTTCAAACCATGATTCTTGAGATGTCAGTCTCTTGAGTAGGTAGGATTATAGGTCTGAGTTACCAGTGCCTAATTTGAGTATGTGTTTTTTTAAGTATTTTAAACCTTTTTTAACAAATAAAATGGTAGTGATACACTTTGAATCTTCTTTTGAAAGTTCTGAGTGGTAGAGCCACACTCTTAGTAATGTTACTACTTTTTAGCCCACTTCATGTTGCTCTTACCCTTACCTTCCAAAACAATTCTTTTCATCATTGTTATTACTCATCTTGTAGTTAATAAAGTTTTGTATATTTATACACATTTATATAGAAATTATATGTATTAATACATAATACAAATATATTTATAATTAATCAATACTTGTGTTATGTGTAATATATTAAATTATATGATAACATAACACAATTACCATATTTATGTTATAATAATGTAATAACATACTTACTGATTCCTTTTTTCTTTTTTGTCTTTTTCCCCCTATGGCTTAACCCCTGTTGTCACTGTATTTGATTTTGTTACCCTGGGTATTGTATATACATTTATCAGAATGAGAGAAGGGAAGGGGAACAAAAAATGGTGAGACAAAGGACAAAGAAGGAACAATGCAACAGAGATACTCACAAGACAATAAGTTGGGCATGACCTTAAAACTTGGAGGGTGGTTGAGGGGAAGGAATGTGGGAAAAAATGAGGGAGGGGGTAACAAGTTTGAGAAGAAATGTACTCACTTCCTTACTTATGTAACTGTAACCCCTATGTATATCACCTTGACAATAAAAAAGATGGTATAGTCAAAAAATTTATAATTGGAGCAGCAGCCTGGGCCACTCCCCCGGATGTGTCTTGCTTCAACACTGGACAGAATAGACCCAGGAACTCCTTTCCATCACCAACTGCCTTCGAATCTCCTTGGCACTCACAACCTCTGACCCTACTCTTAGGCTTCCAGGACCAACCAATACCATTTTTTTGTGGTTAGCACTGTATCGGTGACTAGCCGTGACCTTCTAGATTTGTCAAAATTATTCCACTGAGGTGGAGGCTGCTGTCAACTTGCATTTGCGGACCTCCTACACATACCTCTCTCTGAGCTACTATTTCTATAGCGAGGATGTGGCTCTGGACAGCATGGGCCAGTTCTTCCATGAATTGGAGTAAGAGAAGCGTGAGAGCACCCACCATCTCCTGAAGATACAGAACAAGCGTGGTAGCAGAGCACTATTCCAGGATGTGAAGAAGCCTTCTCAAGATAAGTGGGCTAACAGGAAAAATCACAACACGTACCCAAGATATCCAAACAATCCTAACGGACTACTTTCAAAAGTTATACTCTCAAAAGGAAGAAAACCTGGCAGAAATGGATGCATTTTTAGAGAAATACAAGTTGCCCAAACTGAGCAAAGAAGAAGTAAACAAATTAAATAAGCCAATATCCTACAACGAGATACAGGAAGCTATCAAAAGTCTTCCAACAAAAAAAAGCCCAGGACCACATGGATTCACAGCAGAATTCTATAAGACTTTTAAAGAAGAACTAATACCCATACTCCTCAAGCTCTTCAGAGAAACAGAGAAGGAGGGAGCTATCCCAAACTCATTCTACAAAGCCAATATCACACTCATCCCCAAAAAAGGCAAAAACCCAACCAAAAAGGAGAATTATAGGCCAACTTCCTTGATGAACACAGATGCAAAGATCCTTAACAAGATTCTAGCTAACAGAATCCAGAAACACATAAAAAAATCATACACTATGACCAGGTAGGCTTCATCCCAGAGATGCAGGGATCGTTTAACATACGTGTCAATAAATGTAATCCAACACATCAACAGAGCCAAGGTCAAGAATCACATGATTATCGCCACAGATGCAGAAAAGGCTTTTGATAAAATTCAACATTCATTCATGCTAAAAGCTCTGGAGAAAATAGGAATAGAAGGAACATTTCTTTTTTATCATTTTTTTTTTTTTTGTCGGTCGTGGGGCTTGAACTCTGGGCCTGGGCGCTGTCCCTCAGCTCTTCAGCTCAAGGCGAGCACTCTACCACTTGAGCTACAGCGCCACTTCCAGGAACATTTCTTAAAACAATAAAAGCCATTTATGACAGACCAATAGCCAATATTATACTTAATGGGGAAAAGCTACAACCAATTCTCCTAAAATCAGGAACAAGGCAAGGATGCCCACTGTCTCCACTCCTCTTCAATATAGTCCTGGAACCCTTAGCCAGGGCAATAAGGCAAGAAAAAGACATTAAAAGGATCCACATAGGGAAAGAAGAAGTTAAACTATCCCTTTTTGCAGACGACATGATACTATACATTCACGATCCCAAAAACTCCATCCCCAAACTCTTAGAAATCATAAATCACTTCGGCAAAGTAACAGGATACAAAATAAACCCACAAAAATCAGTTGCCTTCCTGTACACTGACAATGTACAAGAAGAGAGGGAAATGAAGGGAGAAACCCCATTCACAATAACCTTCCCCAAAATAAAATATTTAGGAATTAACCTAACCAAAGATGTAAAAGAACTATTTAATTAAAACTATAAAAAGTTAAAGAAAGAAATTGCAGAAGACACTAGGAAATGGAAAGACTTCCCATGCTCTTGGATAGGCCGACTTAATATAGTGAAGATGGTAATACTGCCAAAATTAATATACAAATTCCATGCAATTCCTATTAAAATCCCAATGATGTGCGTTTCTGAAATACAGAAAACAGTCCAAAAATTCATATGGAACAACAAAAGACCTAGAATAGCCAAAACAATTCTAGGGAATAAAGACAACATGGGAGAGATATCCATGCCGAACTTCAAACTCTACTACAGAGCTATAATAACAAAGACAGCATGGTACTGGCACAAAAACAGACCTGAAGACCAATGGAACAGAGTAGAAGATCCAGAAATAAATCCACAGGCCTACAGCCAGCTGATATTCAACAAAGGAGCCAAAGACATACAATGGAAGAAACACAGCCTCTTCAACCACTGGTGCTGGGAAAACTGGGCGCCCACATGCAGAAAACTAAAAGTGGACCCCAGCCTATCACCATGCACCAACATCAACTCAAAATGGATTAAAGACCTTAACATTAAACCTGAATCTCTGAACCTACTGCAGGACAGAGTAGGAGAGACACTTGAACTAATAGGCACAGGAAGGAACTTCTTGAACAGAGTCCCAGGGGCACAACAAATTGGAGAGAGACTCGACAAATGGGACTACCTTAAAATAAAAAGCTTCTGCACAGCTAAATCTTTCGCAACCAAGCTAGAAAGACAAGCAACTAATTGGGAAAAAATATTTACCAGCAATATATCAGACAAGGGGTTACTATCCAGTATATACAGGGAACTCAAGAAACTAATCCCTCCCAAACCTAACAAACCAATTACTAAATGGGCAAGGGAACTAAAGAGGGACTTCTCAGATGAAGAAATAAAAATGGCAAAGAAACACATGAGGAAATGTTCATCATTCCTGGTGGTGAAGGAAATGCAAATAAAGACAACCCTGATATACCACCTTACCCCAGTCAGAATGTCCCACATCCACAAATCAGCCAACGACAAATGCTGGAGGGGACGTGGAGAAAGAGTAACTCTATTACACTGCAGGTGGGAATGTACACTTACACAACCACTTTGGAAAGCAGTCTGGAGGGTCCTTAGAAAGCTAAAGATTGACCTCCCTTACGACCCAGTCATACCACTTCTAGGCATCTACCCTGAACAACAGGAACCAATATACAAGGACACATGCACCTCCATGTTTATTGTAGCACTGTTCACAATAGCTAGGATATGGAAACAACCCAGATGCCCCACCACAGATGAATGGATCCAAGAATTGTGGTATCTATACACAATGGAATATTATGCAGCCATTAGAAATGACAAAATAATGCCATTTGCAAGGAAATGGATGGAGCTAGAAGGAATCATGTTGAGCGAGGTAAGCCAAGAACGAAGAGACAAACGGTACATGGTCTCCCTGATAAGTGGATGCTAAATCCAAAATGTTAGTTGATACGACAAAATTAACAGGACTTAAAAAACAAAGAACTTCCACTCATCTGGTCGAACCACTACTAAATATCCCCATGCTGTTGATCACATGTTTGGTGTATATGTGTACACCGTTATATGTTATAGACTATGATAGACAATTTGCTCCAGGAAAGTTAGAATGAACTTGTGACTTTAAATGAGCATCATTATTCCACAATACTGTGAAATTTGGGAAATTATGTAATCACTTAATCACAATTAAAAAAAAAAAAAGAACCTCGGGGAAGGGATGGTAGGGGGAAAACAATGGAGGGGGTAACAATGCTCAATAGGAAGTGTACTCATTACCTTGCTCATGTAACTGTAACCCTCTGTATAGTATCTTTACAATAAATTTTTTTTTTAAAAAAGGTAAGTGGGCTAAAACCATGAAGCCATGGAAGCTGCCATGGAGAAGAACCTAAACCAAGCCATTTTGGATCTTCATGCCTTGGTTCTGCTAGCACAGACTCCCATCTCTGTGGCTTCCTGGAGAACCACTTACTGCATGAAGAGGCAAAGCTCATCAAGAAGATGGGCAAACAATCAACCTCTGCAGGCTGGCTGCCCCTCAGGCCATGCTGGGCAAGTATCTCTTTGAACGTCTCACCCTCAAGCATGACTAGAAAACCCCAGGTCCAGCAGTCTTTGAGGGTCATCTCTGCCTTGCCTGACATCAGGGTTTCCACCTGAGCTGCTTCTTCTAGCCACTGGGAAATTTCCTAACTAACCACCCTGGAGCCCTTCCCAAGACTTGGACCAAAATAAAAGTTTTTGCAGAAAAAAATATAATCATGCCTTATTTCCTTTTCTTGAAGTTCATGTCATGGAATATTATTTTATATGATTATATGCACATAGCTGTTGAGCCTGTGTCAACCAATACTATGCATATCCTCCTTTGGCCTCAGTGTGTGAACGTCTAAAGTCCTACATAATTTATCATGTCTCAGTGTGTACATATATATATATATATATATATATACATATATATATATATATATATATATAATTTAATGTGTTTGCTTGTAGATTTATAGGCACATATTAGTTACCACAAATGAGTGAGACCATGCAGCCAATGTTTTTGGCTCTGGCTTACTTTGATTAATATAAATTTTTCCAAGTCTTTCCATTTCCTTTTGTTTTGTTTATTATTTGAGAGGGTAAGGGAAGGCACAGCAAAGGTAGAACAGCAATGAGTAAATATAACATTGGTACTCCTTAGACACTATGTGGAAAATGAACTATACATCTTATGGCTAGGGATGGGAGGGAAAACCCAAGAGAGTGCAATGGAAAGGGAGGCATGGCTCAAAAAGAATTGTACTCATTACTCATTACCTGATTCATGTAACTGTAATCCCTCTGTATATCAACTCTACAATAACAATAAAAAACACAGATAATATAAAAATACAAAAATATAAATATGAAATAAGACAGTAAAGTGAATCATTTAGAATTGACAAATAATTTTAGTAAATAACACATTTTAAAAAACTGAAAATTTCATAAATATCACAAAGCCCAAGAGAAAAGAACATATTTTTCTTGACTGCCTTACTCACTTTTAATGATTTTTCCCCTATATTTTGGAATGCTGTTCGAGCAAAGGTTCAAAGACATGACTGGAAGACAGAATGGCCTAAATGAGAAGAGCAGTTGAAAGAGCAATTCAGTTTTTATGTAGTGTAGAGGCATTGTAGGTCATTTTAAATGTTATCTTTTAGAAAATAACAGGTCATTCCAGAGCAGGTGGTCATTGAATGATCGTTAGACACAGAAAAGATCATTTACTCTGGCTTAGAGAATGGATTCACTAGAGCTGATAATAGAAGTGAAGAATGAAAGCAATTCCAGATAGTATTGCGTTATTATCTTCTAATATTGAAAAATGAAGTCTTTTCAACTCTTAACTACAATTTACTGCTGAAATACTACCTGGGGAATATATAATAGTATTTAAGCATTATATATTGGAAAAGATGTCTTTTTTAAATCTTATAAAGACAAACTCATTTTAATCTTTTTATGCAAATGTATATTTTGTACAGGTATTGGGGCTTGAACTAAGGGTCTGCACGCTGTCCCTGAAGTTTTCTGTTCAAGGCTAGTGCTCTAAAACTTGAGCCATAGATCTTCTGGCTTTTGGTGGTTAATTGGAGGTTAGAGTTTCATGGGCTTCCTTGCCTGGGCTGGCTTCAAACTGTAAATCTCAGTCCTTAGCCTCTTCAGTAGGTAGGATTATAGGTGGTATGCCACTGGTACCTGGATAGGCAAATGTATTTTAAGTAATTAATTTATCACTGAGACAAATTTCAATCAACTTTACATAATAGTAAAACACGTGAACAATCAGTAGTTTACTGAAGTAATTTAAAATTTTTTAAATATATCCTAGGTTTAGATGAAAGTGGAATACAACAAAGTAGTGCTAACAGAAAAGTTTATAGTAATAAATATCCACATCAGAAAATTAGAGAGGACTTACATAAGCTATCTAATAATATACCTCAAGATCTCAGAACAAATAAGTCTCCAAAGGAATAGACAAAAAGAAATTATAAAAAATTAGAGTGACAATTAAGGAAATGATGACTAATTTTCAATGAATCAATAATACAGATTTCATTTAAAATAAAAGATTAACAAGCTAGGAACTGGTGGCTCACACCTGTAATCCTAGATACTCAGGAGGATGAAATCTGAGGATCTTGGTTCAAAGCCAGCCCAGGCAGAAAAATCTGTGAGACTTTTATCTCCAATAACCACCAGAAAATTGGAAGTGGTGCTGTGGCTGTAGTGGTAACACATTGACATGAATCGCTGAGGGACAGTGCTCAGGCCCAGAGTTCAAGCCCCATGACCAACAACAAAAAAAAAAAAGCAAAAAAGATGAACAAGATTAAGAAATCTTTAGCCAACTATTTAAAAAAAGACCCAAATTATTAACATGAGAAAAGACCTAAAAAAGGGGAACATTTTGAAAACGTATACTCCAGTAAACTGGAAAATCACAAATGGCTAGGTTTCTTGACATGTAAGACACCAAAATGGAAACATATACAACTTAAATAAATCTTTTTTTTTTTTTAATTTAATTTTATTTTATTTGAGAACATACTGTACAGAGGGGTTACAATTACATGGGCAGGATAATGCATACATTTCTTACCAAGCATTGCAGCCTCCTCCTTTGTTTACCCTTCACCTCCCTTCCCCACCTCCCCCCTCCCTCCTACTCAATCATACCCCCCCTCCCCCCCCCCACATTGTAAAGCTGGTTTTGACATAACATTTTGTACTTCTCATTGTTGCAACAGGTCCACCTGAATCCTTAAACGACTTGTTTGTCCCCATCTCCTCCACATGTTATACTGACATCAAATATAGTGAAAGCGGGGGTTACACTGTGGGGGAGGGACATACAAAGCAACAAAGAAATAATATTGTAAATGCGTTAGAAACACATGCATGAAAGAAACAAAAACATTAAAATACATATTTGAGGTTTCGTTTTCCTAACATCACATTATCTGACTTTTTCCGCTTGACTCATACCTATACTAGATATTGCAAATAAGGGAAACCATGGGACCTATGTTTCTTTGGGCCTGGCTTACTTCACTTAATATAATTTTTTCCAAGCCTTTCCATTTCCTAACAAATGGGGAAATGTCATTCTTTCTGATGGAGGCATAGAATTCCATTGTGTATATATACCACATCTTCTTGATCCATTCATCTACTGAGGGGCATCTGGGTTGGTTCCATGTCTTAGCTATGGTAAATAATGCTGCAATAAACATAGTTGTGCTGGTAGCTTTAGTGTGGCCTTGTTTGTGATCATTTGGGTAAATGCCCAAAAGTGGGATTGCTGGGTCATTGGGGAGCTCTATGTGGAGTCTTTTGAGGAACCTCCATACTGCTTTCCAAAGTGGTTGAACAAGTTTACATTCCCACCAACAATGAAGTAAGGTTCCTTTCTGTCCACATCCCCTCCAGCATCTGTTGTTGTTAGAGTTCTTGATTTTTGCTGTTCTAACTGGAGTGAGGTGATATCTCAATGTTGTTTTGATTTGCATTTCTTTTATGGCTAGGGATGTTGAACATTTCTTCATGTGTCTATTGGCCATCCTTCTTTCTTCTTCAGAGAAGCTTCTCTTTAAGTCTTTCGCCCACTTACTTATTGGGCAGTTGTTTCTTTGAGGATTTGTTGTTGGGTGGTTTAATTTTTTGAGTTCCAAGTATATTTTAGATATGAGACCCTTGTCCGTTGTATGGCTAGTAAAGATCTTCTCCCAGTCCATGGGCTTTCTATTGATCTTGCTAGCTATGTCATTTGCCCTGCAGAAGCTCTGCAACCTTATACAATCCCATTTGTCCAGCCTTTCTTTGATTTGTTGTGTTTCCGGGTCTTTCTTCAGAAAATTTCGGCCTGAGCCAAGGAGACCCAGGGTTTCTCCTATTCCATCCTGTAATGTTTTCAGAGTGTCTGCTTTGAGTTCAAGGTCTTTGATCCATTTGGAGTTGATTCTGGTGCAGGGTGATATATAAGGATCTAGCTTTAGTTTTCTACATGTAGTTAACCAGTTTTGCCAGCACCATTTACTGAAGAGGCTGTCTGTCTTCCATTCTATTGTTTTAGCTCCCTTATCGAAGATTAGATGGCTATAGGTCTGTAGGTTCATTTCTGGGTTTTCAATTCTATTCCATTGGTCCTGAGGTCTGTTCTTATGCCAATACCAAGCTGTTTTGATTACTATGGCTTTATAGTAGAGTTTGAAATTTGGTATTGATATTCCTCCAGCAGTGTTCTTTCCATTGAGGAGCGTTTTTGCTATTCGGGGTCTTTTATTGTTCCATATGAATTTTTGGATTGCCTCTTCTATTTCCTTGAAGAATGAGGGTGGAATTTTGATAGGTATTGCGTTGAATTTGTAGATAGCCTTGGGAAGTATTGCCATTTTCACGATGTTAATCTTTCCAATCCAGGAGCATGGGAGGTTTTGCCATTTTTTAAGTTCTGTGTTGATTTCCTTTTTCAAGCTTTTAAAGTTTTCATCATAGAGGTCCTTCACTTCTTTAGTTAAGTTAATTCCTAGGTATTTTAATTTTTGTGGGGCTATTACAAATGGAGTTGCTTTCCTAATTTCAGCCACACTTTTCTCATTGTTGGCATACAGAAAAGCCATTGATTTTTGGGGGTTAATTTTATAACCTGCTACTTTGCCAAAGTTTTGAATCAGCTTGAGTAATTTGGGAGTGGAGTCTATGGGATTCTTTAAATACAAGATCATGTCATCTGCAAAGAGGGAGAGTTTTATTTCTTCTTTCCCCATTTGGATCCCCTTTATGTCTGCATCTTGTCTTATTGCTGTAGCTAGGCATTCTAATACCAGATTGAAGAGAAGTGGAGAGAGTGGGCATCCTTGTCTTGTTCCTGAGTTAAGAGGAAATGGCTTTAGTTTTTCACCATTGAGTATAATGCTGGCTGTAGGTTTGTCATATACAGCCTTTATTGTATTGAGGAATGTTCCATGGATTCCTAATTTTTTCAAAACCTTCATCATAAAGGGGTGTTGGATCTTGTCGAATGCTTTTTCTGCGTCTATTGAGATAACCATGTGGTTCTTATTCTTGCTCCTGTTGATGTGATGAATAATATTAATTGATTTGCGTATATTGAACCAGCTTTGCATCCCTGAAATGAATCCTGTTTGATCGTGGTGTATGATTTTTTGGATGAATTGTTGAAGTCCGTTGGCCAAAATTTTGTTGAGAAGTTTTGCATCAATGTTCATCAAAGAAATGGGTCTATAGTTCTCTTTCTTTGATGAGTCCCTGCCTGGTTTTGGGATGAGGGTTATGATGGCTTCATAGAATGTGTTCGGTAGTGAGCTTTCTCTTTCAATTTCATTGAAGAGTTGGAGGAGAATTGGTGTTATCTCTGCTTTGAAGGCCTTGTAAAATTCCGCTGTAAAACCATCTGGTCCAGGACTTTTCTTAGCTGGGAGGTCTCTTATTGCTGTTTCTATTTCAATGCTTGATATGGGCCTGTTAAGATAGTTTAACTCATCTTGGTTTAGTTTTGGCATGTCAATATTTGCTAGGAAGAGGTCCATTTCTGTCAAGTTCTCAAACTTATTAGCATAAAGTTTTGAGAAGTATTCCCTTATAATGTTCTGAATCTTGCTTGTTTCCGTGGTGATGTTTCCATTCTCATCTCTGAGTTTATTAATTTGGGTGTGTTCTCTTCTTTTTCTGATAAGATTTGCTAAGGGTCTGTCAATTTTGTTAAGTTTTTCAAAGAACCAACTCTTTGTTTTGTTGATTCTTTCTATAGTTTTTTTGGATTCTAATTCATTTAATTCTGATTTAATTTTGATTATTTCTTTCCGTCTACTGGATTGGGGTTTATCTTGCTGCTCATTTTCAAGGAGGTTTAGATGTGTCATTAAATTGTTAGCTTCAGATCTCTCCAATTTGTTGATGTAGGAGCTCAGAGCTATAAACTTGCCTCTGAGTACTGCCTTTGCTGTGTCCCAGAGGAGCTGGTATTTTGTGTGCTCATTTTTGTTGAATAGCATGAACATTTGAATTTCCTTTCTAATCTCTTCCATGACCCACTCATGATTCAGCAGTGTGTTGTTCAGCCTCCATGTGATACCGGACTTTCTTTGGTGGCTTTTGGTGTTGAGTTCTAACTTTATTCCCTTGTGGTCAGAGAGAATGCAAGGTATAACTTCAATGTTTCTGAATTTAGACAAGTTTGCTTTGTGGCCTAAAATGTGGTCTATTTTAGAAAACGTTCCATGTGCTGCTGAGAAAAACGTGTATTCTGATGCTGCTGGGTGAAATGTTCGGTAAATGTCTGTTAAGTCTAGTTGATCTATGTAGCTGTTTAGATCTGCGGTTTCTCTGTTGAGTTTTTGCCGAGTTGATCTATCTAGTGGGGAGAGTGGTGTGTTAAAATCCCCAACGATTAATGTCTTTGGATCTATATGGGATTTGAGGGAAAGTAGTGTTTCTTTGATAAATTTGGGTGCTCCATTGTTTGGCGAATAGATATTTAGAATTGTAATATCCTCCTGAAGGAGAGATCCTTTAATTAGTATGTAGCGACCTTCTTTATCTCTTCTCACGAATTTTAATTTGAAGTCTATTTTATCTGATATTAGGATTGCAACTCCCGCCTGTTTATGCGGTCCATTTGCTTGGTAGATTTTGTTCCAGCCTTTAACATTGAAAATGTGTTTGTTTTTACGGGCAAGATGTGACTCCTGCAGGCAGCAGATAGAAGGGTCTTGTTTTTTAATCCAACTAGACAGTCTATGTCGCTTAATTGGAGAGTTCAGTCCGTTAACATTAAGAGATAGGACTGAGAGGTATTTGGGAGTTCCTGCCATGTTATCTACCTTCTTGGGGGCTGCGAAAACTGGGTTCTTCCTATGGTTCTTGGATTCTCAGTTTGGGTGCAGTTTCTTGGCCTTTATTGCGGTCTTGTTGGTTTTCTATGTGTAGGACATCTTTAAGAATCTTTTGTAGGGCTGGTTTGGTGGAGATGTATTGTTTCAATTTTTCTTTGCTATGGAAGGTTTTTATTTGGCCTTCAGTTATGAAGGAGAGTTTAGCTGGGTACAGTATTCTTGGTTGATAGTTGTTTGTTTTTAGGGCATGGCATACATCATTCCAGGCTCTTCTTGCTTTGATTGTCTCTGCTGAGAAATCTGAGGTGATTCTAATTGGTTTCCCTTTATAAGTGATTACCCTTTTCTCTCTGACAGCTTTAAGGATCTTTTCCTTGTTCTGAGTTGATCCTGTGTGGATTATAATGTGACGGTGGGATGTCCTATTCTGGTCTGGTCTATTTGGGGTTCTAAAGGCTTCTTGTATCTGGACAGGCCTATCTTTTTGCATGTTTGGGAAGTTCTCTGCTAGGATCCTGTTAAACAAATTTCCTAGACCATTAACTTCTGTTTCTAGGTGCTCCTCTACACCCATTATCCTTAGATTAGGCCTTCTGATGGTGTCTTCCAGGTGTTGGATAGATCTATCATATTTCTTGGACTTGTCTTGGATGGTTGTATGTTCTTTCTCTATAATATCTAGGCTGTCTTCAATCCCTGAGATTCGATCTTCTGCATGTTCTAACCTGCTCTCAAGACTCTCTACTTTGTTTTTTATCTCTTTTCCTTCTAGTTGGTCAGCTTTGATGCCTTCAAGTTCTTTGTTGAAGCTCTGTTTTAGGTCTTGTATGAATTTCTTTACTTCCTTAATTTGGTGTTCAGTGTTTGTCCTCAAATCACTTAGTTGATTGGTTATGGTTTCTTTGGGCTCCCATTCCTTCTGTTGGGTTCCATTCAGCATTGCCTTTGTGGTCTCCCTGACTTCCTTCATCTCTTTGTTAATGGATTCCATGAATGCCTTTAGTGATCTTTGTGTGTTCTCTACCTGGTCTCTCAATTCCTGTATTACTCTTTGATTAGCTTCCTCCCGTTCGCGGGATTCCTGCAGATCTCTTTGAGTGTTCTCAGCCTGCTCACGCCATTCCTCCCTTTCTCTTTGAGTATTCTCAAGTTGTTCACGCAAATCCTGTATCAGTTTTTGAGTAGCTTCCTCACGCTTATGATATTCCTGTATAAACTTCTGGGATGCCTCCTCTCTCTCCCTATCACGCTCATACAGAGTCCTTTGTACATTGTCAAACTTTTCATTTATCATGTTTGCCAGCAGTGTTTGTAGAGCTGTTTGGGAACTCGCCTCTGGATTATTCATTATCTGTTCTAACCCCTGATTATTAGGATTGGGAATTGAGATACCTGAATTTGCCATTTTTCTTGTGTTTTTCCGGCTTACTCTGCCCATTTGAGATGAAGATAGCACCAGTTTTGTGCTAGAACACTATCTTAGGGCAACCATCAACCAAAGTTTGCATTTGTACAGTCAATAGTCTACAGATACAATCTAGTTCAACAGATACATCTATTCGACATCAAACAACTATATGTTAAAGGACTTTGAACCGCAGAGAAGAATTTGGAAAACCAGAAATTATTAGGGTTAGGGAGAGATGTGGGTAAAAAATAGGAATAGATTGGTGTGGGAAGGCACAGGGAGAGTTAACTATGTCCTAATCACAATGCAGGAAATAGGTTGGGTAGGATGTAAGTAGAGAGAGAGAGAAAAAGAAGAAAGGGAAATGGGAATGAAAAGAGACCAGAAAAAAAATAGAGACGTAAAAATTAATGTTATTTTAGAGATTAAAAGACCATCTATTTATAGAGGAATATGAATATGTTGAGAGAAAGGGAGGGACATAGAGGAGATGAGAAAAACTTTAAAAAATGCTTAAAATATTATATAGGTATAAAGAGGTAGTACTGCTATTAATGAATTTAAGTCTCAGAGGTTTTGAATTGAGTAATAAGTTTGTGGATTAAGTGTGTACACCATGGGGGATAGGGTCTACTGGTTAACTACGGGTTTATCTGAGGATGTGCAGGACAAGAGTTAAGTCACATAAAGATGAACAAAGAGGAAAAGTTGGAAAGGATAGGAAAGTGAGAAGAAAAGATCAGAAGTTCAGTAGAGCTAGAAGAAAAAACAAAAAGATAATTAAGAATGAATGAAAAAGAGAAAGAAGACAAGAAAAGAAAAGAAAACACACATTCACGTATTCGGGGAGTCTTGGATCCCGGGTCGTCTCTGGTCTGCAAAGTGCAGGATGAAGTTGTCCGCTCCTTGTCGGTTCTTGCTGGTGAGTAGAATCCGCTCGTCCGCTGCGTCTGGCTCCTTTGTCCCGGACTGCGTCTCAGGTATGCCTCCGCGGCGGTGGTCGCCGCTGCGACCCTGGCGCCGCAGCCGCAGCTGCTCAGATGTGTCTGCTTGGCTTCCCCTCTCTTGACTAACTCTCTGTCCTGTGATGGCACACTTGGTGTGATTCTCTGGCTTGGGACTGTTCACTGGAACTCTGAAACTGTTTTCTATGCAAGAGCTTGTTCAGATTCCAGCTTCTCCTACGCCATCTTCCCGGAACCTTCCTTAAATAAATCTTAAATAAATTGATCTGAAGCTTAAATAAATATATGATGAGTAATGAGATTGAAACAATTATAAAACTTGATACAATTATATTAAATAAAAGAGTCTTAGAAAAGTAAAACAAGCTCTGTTGAGAGGGAGATATCAGAAAGAGGAGGGAGGGTGTAAAAGTGAATATACTCAAAGTATTTAACATGCATATATGAAAATAGAACAATGAACCCATTAGAATTGTTTTAAGAAGGGAAGAGAGTGGATAAAGTGGTAAGGCTGATTGATATTGTGTGCATGTATGGAAAAGTCACAATGAAATTCTTCTTGTACTAATGAATTCTCATAAAAACCTCATAAAATTAAAACATCTGATAAAGAAAAACCTATGTTTGAATGGATTCACTGATGAATTCCACCAAATCTTTTAAAAGAAGAACTAGCATCCCTTTTTCATAAACTGTTATATACAGAAGGAAAAAATAACACTAAACTCCTGAAGTCAGTATTATTCTATTACCAAAACTAAGTAAGGACTCATCAAAGAAAATTAAGAAAATGCAGTATATATAAACAATGAGGTATTATTTAGCCATAAAGAGATACAAAATAATGTCTCTTACAAGAAAAATAAATGAAATTGAAAATCATGTTGGAGTTTGGAGGAAGATGGTGGAGGAGAAGCTGGAGGCTAAACAAGCTCTCAACATAAAAAGCAGTTTTAGTGTTCCAGTGAACAGTCCTAGCCTAGAGATTCACACCAAGTGTGCCATCACACTACAGAGAGTTTGGCCAAAGAGGGAAATCCAGGAAAGGAGACAGACCTGAGCACTTGCTGGCAGCTGCGGCGGCAGTGGCGGTGGCCATAGCCACACACCTACACAGAGAGTCCAGGACAAAGGTCCCAGATGAAGTGGGTAAGCAGATTCTACTCAGCACCAGCAAGAACTGACAAGGAGCAAATATCTTCATCCTGCAGATCACAGATTAGAGACAGCCCAAGAACCAAGACTCTGGCATGAGTAGTACCCTAACATCCTCACTCCTTGTCAGGGGGCAGAGGAGGGAAGGCTGCCCTTCCCCCACCACCAGAGCTCTCCATCTTTGATACTGACAAAGGCCCAGCTGAGAAGCTAGCTCCAACTCAGGCCTTGCAAGAAAACAAAAGAGTCATTTAACAGGCCACAGGAACCTGACCTGACCTGCCAGGCTCAGCTCCACCCAAGGGAAAGTCACCCATCCTAGAAAAAGAAAGCTCCGCCCCCAGAGAAGTGACTTTTGTCACTAGGTAAACAGAGCCAGAGGCTGCCACCCTACAGCAGCCTAGACAATCAATTGAAATTCAGTAAACATAAACCCTGAGAATGGCTCCAAGCTGGGCTCTGTGAGTGTCTCAGGAGCTAGCCCCTCAGGGAAAAGCTACTGTTTGCTGAAAGGCCTCAACCCTACTCAGAACCTAGCCTCATCACAGCATCTCCAAATTAGAAGAAACAGCCATCTCCCTCTTTTGTGATACTCAAAGCAGATCTCCCTCCCATTGAACTAGCCTGGGAGGAGGATCACAAAATCCTGGGTAAAGCAGAGCATTTTTCTGCCTGCTCAAACAAACTGACTTAAGAAACCAACAAAGCCACAGAAAAATCAAACACCACAAACAGACCAGAGACTCCAACGAGAGACTGGTTACCGACACAAGGGAGATACAGGATCATCCCACCCCCAAAAAAACTATCAAAAAAATCTTTTTTTGTACTTTTATAAAAAAATTTTTCTAAAACATATTTTGATTTTTAATTTTTAACTTTATAAAAAATTTATTTTCTATTAACTTTTTTTTCTTCCTCTTACAATTGTTATTTTAGGTGTATATGTGTGTGCTTTTTTTCCTTTTTTTCTTTTTTTTCTTATTTTACTTTTTGTTTAGCTCTACTAACCTTTTGATCTTTTTTTTCTTTCCTTCTCATTCTTTTCACTTATTCTTCTCTTTCGTTCTTCTTTGCATAACTTAATTGCTGTTCTGCTCATCCTCAGATATACCCGTAGTCGAATATTAGACCTTATCCCCCATTGTGTACACACTTAATCCAGAAATTTATTACTCAATTCAAAACCTCTTAGACTTAAATTCCTTAATTGCAGTACTACCTCTTTATACCTATATAATATTTTAAGCATTTTTATTTTTAAGTTTTTCACGTCTCCTTTCTATCCCTCCCCTTCTCTTATTCTATCCACATTCCTCTCGAAATATTATGTTTTAAAATTTGCATAACTCTTAAGAGTTTCATATTTAATTTTTGTTTTTCTTTTTTTATTTGATTTTTCTTTTTTTAATTTTAATTTTTGTTTTTCTATTTTTTCTTTTCTCTTTTTTTCTTTCTCTTTCTTCTTTTTTATCTCTCTCTCTACTATCATTCTATCCAACCTATTTCCCACTTTGAAATTAGGACTTAGTTAACTCTCCCTCTGCCTTTCCACATCCCTCTATTTCTATTTTTACCCACATCCCTCCCTAAACCTAATAATTTCTGGTTTGCCAAATTCTTCTTTGTGGTTCGTAGCCCATTAATACATAGTTCTTTGATGTTGAATAGATATATCTGTTGAACTGGATTGTACCTGCAGACTTTTGATGGTGCAACTACAGACTTTGGTTGAGGCTCGCCTTAAGAAAGTGTTCTAGCACAAAACTGGTGGTACTTTCATCCCAAATGGGCAGAGCAAGCCGGACAAACACAAGAAAAATGGCAAGTCCAGGCATCTCAACTCCCACTCATGATAATCAGGGGACAGAACAGATAATGAATAATCCAGAGGAGAGTTCCCAAAAAGCTCTACAAACACTACTAGTAAACATGGTAAATGAAAAGATTGAAAACGTGCAAAGAACTCTGTATGAGTGTGATAGGGAGAGAGTGGAGGCAAACCAAAGGTCAATACAGGAATATCATGAGCATGAGGAAGCTACTCAAAGATTGATACAGGAATTGCATGAGCAGCTTGAGAACACTAAAAGAGAAATAAAGGAATGGCGTGACAGGTGAGATCAGTCAAAGAGATAGGCAGGAATTTCAGGAGGTGGCCGAGAACAGACAAAGAGAAAGTCAGGAATGGCATGAGCAGGCTGAGAACACTCAAAGAGAACTGCGGGATTTGCATGAATGTGAGGAAGCTAATCAAAGAGTAATACAGGAATTGAGAGAACAGGATGAGAATACACAAAGATCACTAAAGGCATTCATGGAATCCATAAACAGAGAGCTAAAAGAAGTCAGGGAGACCACAAAGGGAATGCTGAATGGAACCCAACAGAAGGAATGGGAGTCCAAGGAAACCATAACCAGTCAACTAAGTGATTTGAAAATAAACACTGAACACCAAATTAAGGAAGTAAAGAAGTTCACACAAGATCTAAAACAAAGCTCCAACAAAGAATTTGAAGCCATCAAAGCCGACCAACTACAAGGAAAAGAAATGAAAAACAAAGTAGAAAGTCTTCACAGTAGGTTAGACCATGCAGAAGATTGAATTTCGGGGATTGAAGACAGCCTAGATATTATAGAGAAAGAAGATAGAATTATCCAAGACAAATCCAAGAAATATAATAGATCTATTCAACACTTGGAAGACACCATCAGAAGGCCTAATCTGAGGATAATGGGTATAGAGGAACACCTAGAGACAGAAGTTAATGGCGTAGGAAATTTGTGTAACAAGATCCTAGCAGAGAACTTCCCAAACATGCAAAAAGATAGACCTATTCAGGTACAAGAAGCTTTTATAACTCCAAGTAGACCAGACCAGAACAGGACATCCCACCGTCACATTATAATCTGCACAGGACCAATTCAGACCAAAAAAAAAGACCTTTAAAGCTGTCAAGGAGAAAAGATCAATCACCTATAAAGGGAAAACAAAGAGAATCACCTCAGATTTCTCAGCAGAGACAATCAAAGCAAGAAGAGCCTGGAATGAAGTATGTCATGCTCTAAAGACAAACAACTATCCACCAAGAATATTGTACCCAGCTAAACTCTCCTTCATAACCAAAGGTCAAATAAAAACTTTCCATAGCAAAAAAAAAAAAAAAAAAAAAATTGAAACAATATATCTCCACCAAACCAGCCCTAAAAAAGATTCTTAAAGATGTCCTACATATACAAAACCAACAAGACCACAACAAAGGCCATTAACTGCCACGCTTACTCCGGTGGAGTCTGCTTAGCATGGGAAACCTGCTTTCAGTCCTGAGAATGGGACTAGACCGAAGTCTACCTCAGAGAATGGGGCTTCAAAGAGGCCTACCTCCTGGAAAGGCTGGCAAGCCCCTGGGAAAGATGTGTTTCTGTTCCTGTTTTTCTTTTCTTCACTGTATAGGAGTGCCTATTAATCTTTTACTGTTTCTGCTGCTCATTGTACTTACTCATGCTCAATGTTCCCTTATTCAAGGCTCTTTCTTAAGAGTGTTGACGACTCCAACATCTGATGAGTGTCTTAAAAATATGACTAACTCACCAGAGTTAAGTGCTACCCTGAAAGCCCCTCTTATGGAGGCTAGTAGACAAGTCATAAGTAAATATAAAAGTATAGGGGGTTTCATGACGTCACTTCAGCAGAAGGAATTGTTTGTAAGAGATTTACAAGAAGCTGTAGGCGCGGCTAGAGCAGAAAGAGTGTATGGCAATTGCTGGGAAAACTACTTAGGAGAAAGAACTTCCTGTTACTCTCTTTCATTTACTAAGAGACTTGCTAGATCTAGGCCTCCTTGGTGCTTACTATTAAAGAAGGAACAAGAAAGATCTTATGGGACAGTTAAGGTCTTTATAGAAAAAAGTAATGGTTAATTGGTGATAAACATCGAAACCCATTGTATTTATTTATTTTTTTGGGGGGGGGGTCCGGTCGTGGGGCCTGAACTCTGGTCCTGGGCACTGTCCCTCAGCTCTTCAGCTCAAGGCTAGTGCTCTACCACTTGAGCCATAACACCACTTCCGGCTTTTTTCCTTTTGCTTATGTGGTGCTAGGGAATCGAACCCAGGGCCTCAGGCATGCAAGGCAAGCGCTCTACCACTGAGTCACCTTCCCAGCGCCCCTGTATTTCTTAAAAATAGAGGTAAAGCCGGAAACAAGTGCCTATCAGGTGACCAGCTGGTGACCACCGAAGAATGAAGCCCTTCAGCAAGATTGTGTAACCTTTTGCCCGTTCTCATGGAGACTTTTGCTATAAAAGTTTGTTATCCTCTGCATTAAATCACACTCAGCATCCACTCCTCTTGTGTGTGAGTTGTCTGTTTGCCATCTCCCCACCTATTCCAGTTCCTCCACTAGGTGTCCTCCGTTGTCCTACAGAGCCAGTCCGCGGCAATTAAAGGACTTAACTCTCCAGTTTAGCAACATAGACTATCTAGTTGGATTAAAAAAGCAAGATCCTTCTATCTGTTGCCTTCAGGAGTCAAATCTGGCCCATAAAAACAAACACATTTTCAATGTGAAAGGCTGGAACAAAATCTACCAAGCAAACAGCCCCCATAAGCAGGTAGGAGTTGCAATTCTAATATCTGATTAAATAGACTTCAAATTAAAATTAGTGAGAAGAGATAAAGAAGGTCGCTGCATACTAATTAAGGGATCTCTCCTTCAGGAGGAGATTACAATTCTAAATATCTATTCGGCAAAAAATGGAGCACCAAAATTTATCCAAGAATAACTACTTTCCTTCAAATGTCACATAAACCCAAAGACATTAATTGTTGGGGACTTTAACACACCACTATTCCCACTAGATAGATCAACTCGGCAAAAACGCAACAGAGAAACCGCAGATCTAAACAACTGCATAGATCAACTAGATTTAACAGACATCTACCGAATATTTCACCCAGCACCATCAGAACACACGTTTTTCTCAGCATCACATGGAACATTTTCCAAAATAGACCAGATTTTAGGCCAAAGCAAACTTGTCCAAATTCAGAAACCCTGAAGTTATATCTTGCATGCTCTCATACCACAAGGGAATAAAATTAGAACTCAACACCAAAAGCCACCAAGGAAAGTCCTGTAACACATGGAGGCTGAACACACACTGCTGAATCACGAGTGGGTCATGGAAGAGATTAGAAAGGAAATTCAAATGTTCATGATATTCAACAAAAATGAACACACAAATTACCAGCTCTTCTGGGACACAGAAAATGCAGTACTCAGGGGTAAGTTTATAGCTCTGAGTTCCTACATCAACAAATTGGAGAGATTTGAAACCAACAATTTAATGAGAAATCTAAGCCTCCTTGAAAAGGAGCAGCAAGATAACCCCCAAACCAGTAGATGGAAAGAAATAATTAAAATTAAGTCAGAATTAAATGAATTAGAATTTTAAAAAACCATAGAAAGAATCAACAAAACAAAGATTTGGTTCTCCGAAAAAATTAACAAAATTGACACACCCTTAGCAAATCTTATCAGAAAAAGAAGAGAACACACAGAAATAAATAAACTCAGAGATGAGAATGGAAATATCACCACAGAAACAACCAAGGTTCAGAACATTATAAGGGAATACTTCTCAAAACTCTATGCAAATAAGTTTGAGAACTTGGCAGAAATGGATCTTTTCCTAGCAAATATTGACATGCCAAAACTAAACCAAGATGAGTTAAACTATCTTAACAGCCCCATATCAAGCACTGAAATAGAAACAGCAATAAGAGACCTCCCATCTAAGAAAAGCCCAGAACCAGATGGTTTTACAGCAGAATTCTACAAGGCCTTCAAAACAGAGCTCACACCAATATTCCTACAACTCTTCAATGAAATTGAAAGAGAAAGTTAATTACTGAACTCATTGTATGAATCCATCATAACCCTCATCCCAAAACCAGGCACTGACTCATCAAAGAAGGAGAACTGTAGACCCATTTCTTTGATGAACATTGATGCAAAATTTCTCAACAAAATTTTAGCCAATCGACTTCAACAATTCATCCAAAAAATCATACACCAGGATCAAACAGGATTCATTTCTGGGATGCAAAGCTGGTTCAATATACGCAAATCAATTAATATAATTCATCACATCAACAGAAGCAAGGATAAGAACCACATGGGTATCTCAATAGATGCAGAAGAAGCATTTGACAAGATCCAACACCCCTTTATGATGAAGGTTCTGGAAATTAGGAATCCATGGAACATTCCTCAATACAATGAAGGCTGTATATGACAAACCTACAGCCAGTATTATACTTAATGGCAAAAAACTAAAGCCATTTCATCTAAACTCAGGAACAAGACAACGATGTGCACTCTCACCACTTCTCTTCTATTTAGTATTAGAATTTCTAGCTACAGCAATAAGACAAGATGCAACCATAAAGGGATCCGAATAGGGAAAGAAGAAGTAGAACTCTCCCTCTTTGCAGATGACATGATCTTGTATTTAAAAAATCCCACAGACTCCACTCCCAAATTACTCTAGCTGATTCAAAACTTTGGCATAGTAGCAGGTTATAAAATTAACCCTCAAAAATCAATGGCTTTTCTATATGCCAACAATGAGAAAAGCGTGGCTGAAATCAGGAAAGCAACTCTATACATAATAGCCCCACAAAACATAAAATACTGAGGAATTCACTTAACCAAAGAACTAAAGGATCTCTACAATGAAAATTTTAAAAACCTGAAAAAGGAAATCAAAACAGAACTTAGAACGTGGAAAACCTCCCATGCTCCTGGATTGGAAGGATCAACATCGTGACAATGGCAATACAATAAAAGACCCTAATAGCAAGAATGATACTCAACAGAAAGAACACTGCTGGAAGAATATCAATAGCAAATTTCAAACTCTACTACAAAGCCATAGTCATCAAAATAGCTTGGTAATGGCACAAGAACAGGCCTCAGGACCAATGGAATAGAATTGAAAACCTAGAAATGAACCTACAGACCTATAGCCATCTAATCTTCAATAAGGGTAAAAAAATAGAATGGAAGAAAAACAGCCTCTTCAGTAAATGGTGCTGGAAAAATTGGTTAATCGCCTGTAGAAAACTAAAGCTAGATCCTTATTTATCACCCTGCTCCAGAATCAACTCCAAATGGATCAAAGACTTCAGTGTCAAAGCAGACATTCTGAAACATTACAGGATGGACTAGGAGAAACCCTAGGTCTCCTTGGCACAAGCTGAAATTTCTTAAAAGAGACCCACTAACACAACAAATCAAAAAAGTTTTGAAATATGGAATTGCATGAAATTGCAGAGCTTCTGCATGGCAAAGGACATAGCTAACAAGAGCAATAGAAAGCCCACTCATTGGGAGAAGATCTTCACTAGGCATACAATGGAGGAGGGTCTCATATCTAAAATATACCTGGAACTCAAAAAATTAAATCCCTCAACAACAAATCTTCAAAGAAACAAAAGCCCAATAAATAAGTGGGCTAAAGACTTAAAGAGAAACTTCTCTGAAGAGGAAAGAAGGATGGACAATAGACACATGAAGAAATGCTCAAACTCCCTAGCCATAAAAGAAATGCAAATCAAAACAACATTGAAATACCACCTCACCCCAGTTAGAATGGCTATAATCAAGAAATCTAATAACAACAGATGCTGGAGGAGATGTGGACAGAAGGGAACCTTACTGCATTGTTGGTGGGAGTGTAAACTTGTTCAACCACTTTGGAAAGCACTATGGAGGAGCGGAGCACATAGGGCTCCCCTATGACCCAGCAATCCCACTTTGGGGCATTTACCCAAATGTTCACAAACAAGACCATAGTAAAGCTCCCAGCACAGCTATGTTTATTGCAGCATTATTTACCATAGCTAAGATATGGAACCAACCCAGATGCCCCTCAGTAGATGAATGGATCAAGAAAATGTGGTATATATACACAATGGAATTCTATGCTTCCATCAGAAAGAATGACATTGCCCCATTTGTTAGGAAATGGAAAGCCTTGGAAAAAATTATATTAAGTGAAGTAAGCCAGGCCCACCCAAATAAAAATAGGTCCCATGGTTTCCCTTATTTGCAATAGCTAGTATATATCTGAGGCAAGCAGAAATGGTCAGATAAGTTGATGTTAGGAAGAAATGAACCTCAAGATAAGGACTCAAATGTTTTTTTTTCTTTATTGCTATTGTTTCTAACATATTTTGAAGATATTGTTTTGTTGCTTTGTATGTCCCTCTCCCATGGTATATTCCCTGTTTTCATTGTATTTGATGTTGGTATAACTTGTGGAGGGGAAGGGAAAAAACAATTCATTTAAATAGGGATACAGGTGGACCCATTGCAACAATGAGATGTACAAGATGTTATGTTGAAAAACGAACTTTACAACTTTGGTGCGGGGGGGAGGGGTGCATTGCTGGGGGAGGGGAGAGATGCAAAGGAATGTGAAGGGGAAACAAAGGCAGAGGCAACAATTGCTTGATAAGAAATGCACTCATTACTCATATAATTGTAACCCCTCTGTACAGTATTTCACACACACACAAAAATCATCATGTTAAGTCAAGTTAGACAAATTCAGAAAGACAAACTCACATTTGCTATCATTTGTGGAATTATATATAAAAGATGAACGTGTAAATATATATATATGATTATATCTATATATGTAATATATTTGTAATTATGGGATTATTTGTGAGGACTTGGGAAGAAGGGAGGTAAAAAGATAATTACAGAGAAAAATATTGAAATGCATTGTATTTGTGTATAAATTTGATATAATGAAAACAATTGAAAGCTCTTCATTGATAGATTAGGGAATCCTAGAAAGAGAGTGCAATCGTGGGACTTAATCTGATTAATGTACAATAAATGCATGTGATGAACATGAAAACTCTGTGAAGAATTAATGGATGCTTAAAATGAACTATAGGGACATAAAACCAATCCTCTACTTGAGGGGAAAACGTAGGTCCAGCTTGAACAACAACAGTGAACGGCTGAAGTATTTGTGTGTGTGTGTGTGTGTGTGTGTGTGTGTGTGTGTGTGTATGAAAATGGAACAACTTTTTGGAATTATTTTAAGAAGAAGGTGGGGAATTTTCATGAGAGGATGGGTACATAGTTATATGGGTACATGGAAATATCCCAGTAAAATCCCCTTGTATAAATAATACTATGCTAATACTAATGCTAACAATACATTTCAAAATAACTTGTAATAAATTGTAATCAATATGACAATAATCATATATAACACAAATTGTTTAACATTCTCATTCCAGTCATGGTTTGGAATGTACTGTTTTATTTAATTTTGTATTTTTTATTTTTTACATATTTTAATTGTATAAATACTGTATAAATACAGTATAAATACTGTACAAAGGGGCTACAGTTACATGAATAAAGTAATTGAACATTGTTATCCCCTCCTTTGTTTTTCCCCTTCCATCCCCTCCCTTCCACCTCCCCAAATCCTCCCTCCCCCCACCAAGTTGCAAAATTTGTTTTCAACACAGTGTGTTGTACATCTCATTGTTACAATTTGAAGCACGTGCCATGCACATGACAGTAACGCATAAAACTTTCTTCAATGGATGGTACTAATTTCTGCCAGCCAAAAATCTGTCACAGAAAATTTTGAGTTTTTTTGTACATTGAATCTGATACTTAAAGATTTTATCATGCAGATACATTGTACTCATAAACTCATATGTTGAATTGAAACCCCTTTGTACTACTGCTTAAAAATAATTTACAAAAGACTTCAGGATATATACAGAGAAATAAATTTTTGCTCTTTGATAAAAGACATTGTGAAATGTGCTATGTATCACAAGAGTACATTGTAGAGAACAATTAATATTTTCTATTTTGCAAGTTAGGTAAGATGTCACAGTGGTAATGAAGGACAGAAAATTGTATTAGAGAAAAATGTAATAAGGAGATGACCCTGTAATCTGACTTTCTTTAAAGGGTGAATGATTTTCAGGAAGGCAAGTGTAAGGGAAGATGTTTCAGGCAGAAGAAAACAACAAAATGGTATAAAATTAATGGTATATCCAGGGAACTCAAATAGTCTCATATTGAAGAGTAAAATATGTGGAAAGAAAGATATGGTGGTCAAGAGGAATCCGGGAAGTTAGGCATGTCTGGTTGTAAAGATTCTTGTGACATGTAAGAAATTTGGGCATGAATAAATAGACAATTAAGACTAATAAAAATTTAAAATAAGAAATGAACTGATTAGATATGAATTTGCATTAATCAAAAATATTGAAAAGGAACAAGATCAGACATGAAAAACAAATTAAACAACAACTTATTTAAACTACATGAAAAGTGATAAACTCACTAAGAAGGTGTCATTGAGAAAAATGGGGATTGAGAAGTTAACAGGAGACATTTTACAGGTAGAATACCAGGGATTTGGTAGCAGTTGAATAAGAGGTATACAAAGAAAGGGATTAAGGATCACTTTAAGGTTAATGGAGGTGACGTCATTCAACTAAATAATGCATGAAGTTTATGACTGAGGCAATAATTTGACCTATTTTGAGTTTGAACTGCCAACAAGATATGCAGGTAATATATCTAATAAGCACTGGAGAGGTTAGTCTCAGAATTCTGAGAGTCTTAAAGGACATTTGAAAGTGATCAGCTACCTATACCATGTATTTCCCGATCTTATTATCAGAGAGTACAAATCTTATGTGAGATATCTCAGAGGACTGTAGCTGGAATGCCTGGGAATGATCCAAATGATCCAAATAAGAGTGCCCAGTAAATAAGGCAGGGAAACTTGTCAAAGTACAAGCACAAATACAAAATATAGTATCTTTAAATCCAAGGGAAGAGAATTCCATGGATAAGTATAAACTTCCAGGTTTTAAAGGAGGATAGATAAATGAGATCAAGAAGAACTATCCATTAATTACCTTTTCAATAAAGTTTCTGTGAGTGATTGGATTTTAAAAACACTTCATTGGGCTAAGGTAAGATATTAAGTGTAAAGGCAAGAATCAAGTAATATAAATTATTCTTTCAAGAAGCTTATTTTTGTAAATGTATATAAATATATTAACTGAAACATGGTAGATTCGAGGGAGAACTTAAATAGTGTAATTCTTTAGAGAGGCAAAGTCAAAGTTCAGCAAACAAAACACCAGGAAGCGGGTTCTCAAATGTGGTAGGGTAGGGTCAAGGGAAGAGGGATAGACAAAGAAAATAGGAGAGAATGAACTCAAGAATCTAATGTATGTCCTACAAATTTATGAAGATGGGGGAAGAGGTGGGTGGGGAAGGGATGGGTGAGAATGTTGAAAGGGCTGACATTGATAAAAATATATTATTTCATAAACTGCTTTGTTAAATACCAACTCCATTGTACAGCTACTTAAAATAAAAATATTGAAAAAAGCAGCCTATTTACAGAGAAAATACAGAATAACTTAATGGTCAGACAGAACTGCTGGATGAATTTTAGGTATAGACTTGTGTGTAAAGTGGAAAGAAGAAACCATATGTGATAGAATGGCTAAAGTTGCATTTGTGAGCATTAGTATATCAAGTATATAGAGTATGTTAGAAGAGTTTATACACAAAGCAGAATGATGGGGTTAGTCTTAGACAAAGGAGTACTTTTTTTCTCTAATGCAGAAGGGATAAATTTGAGTAACTGGTGAGGGTGTGACTATATAATTGACAGATCAAAACATGGCCAAAAGCAATTCATCCAAATTTTATCATTTGTTAATATTTTTCTCCTTTCAATAAATGCACATGGCTAGAAATGGGCTTCCATTATTTGATTATTACAGATTTTAGTGTCCACCAGAGTAGTGATCATTTTATGTAGTTGTTCTTTCATGTGAGAATACTATACATTATAACCTTGGATTTCATTATAATATTGAATGTATATCAAGTATGTGTTGGGAAGAATTATGAAATACAATATACATACACATGAAATACAATATTCATATACAGCAGAAATTATATGTCAGTGAGGTTTTCTTTTGTACAGTCTAAACATTGTCATTTCTAAAACAGTTCATGGTATGACATAGTTGAGGATTTTTCTCTCCTTTTCCCAATCATACTTTAGTCCAGGATCTGAGATAGGAACTGACTACACTAAAATCCTTTTTGTGATACTTGGTTCTTGGTAATTAAATTTTTTGATTCTTTACTCCATTATGCACATAAACACCACTCAGGCATAAGTCATTTACAGTCAGCCTTAAGACTAAAAGTGAGCTATAGCTTCTACACAAACACCTTGGAAATCTTAAATACAAGTACCTTCCCAGGTAGCAAAGTCTGAGTTCCCCGGATATATTCTACCATTTTAGCTACCATGCCCAAAGTTAATACAGTGAATATAAGATCCTTGAATAATGAGCATAAATGTATTTTAAAATATGAAATACAATTCATATCAGCTAAGCTTCTCTAAACTTCATTATATGTTTGTTGCTCATGGAAGCCCTGTAAAGTCTATGGGGTTGATTCTTTCTCTAATCAAAACACCCTATTCAATTTATTTTTTAAAACACTGCTTCATAGATCACAGATCTGATAAAAGAGATAGATATTAATCAAATAAATGCAACAATGGGTATACACTTAAAACCAAATATGCCCTCTGAAAGGAAAATCATGGTATGGGAGAATAAAATAAAACAAAAAGTTTGCATATAGTGAAGCATTAAGGAATGTTTCTTTTGTGGATATAACCACCAAGCAAGAGCTCAAGAATAAGAAGTAGGAATGTGTTTAGGGAAATAACATTTTAACAGAGAGAAAAGTGATTACAAAAAATCTTTGAGTAAGACAAGGCATAATTGTGTATATAGAAGATTAAATGGAAGGCTTCTCTCAGAAACAAAAAAATAAGACAAAATAGGGAAAGTAAGCTAGGCAGATACAAGTAAACTCAATTTTTAGACTTTGTTATATTAAGTATTTACATAGAATCATAGTGGTATTTGCAAGCCACAAGAAGATTTAAATCAAGCCCCAAATCTTAACATTTTGCTTTTTGAAACATCAACTTGGTTGCAGAGTGAACTTAGAAGTGGAGTGGCAGGAATAGATTTGGTAAGATTGATATTAGTCACACTTTAAAAGTGAGAAAATCAGAGTTTGCATTTCCTAACAAAGTATAAACAGAATTTCTGTGCCATAGTAAAATATAATACATTGCTCATTCATTCATCCATTCATTCAAAACCATTAGACATATGCTAGGGGATGAAAACTCAAAGGACAATTTCATCATAGAGCTCATAGTCTAGTGAGAAATGACATTAAATAAATGGTCATAGAAATACTTATTTTCTTGCCAGCTGTTTTAGGTGTTGTGAACCAAAAGGACAGACTATGCTTGAGGTTTTGGTATTGCCATCGTGGCACACTTCTATGAGAAGCTTGCATGGATGCTCAAAAATGAAGGATAAGCCAGGCGCTGGTGGCTCACGCCTGTAATCCTAGCTACTCAGGAGGCTGAGATCTGAGGATCGCGGTTCAAAGCCAGCCCGGGCAGGAAAGACTGTGAGACTCCTATCTCCAATAAACCACCAGAAAACCGGAAGTGGCGCTGTAGCTCAAGTGGTAGAGCGCTCACCTTGAGCTGAAGAGCTGAAGGACAGCGCCCAGGCCCAGAGTTCAAGCCCCATGACCGACCAAAAAAAAAAAAAATGAAGGATAAAAGAGAATAAATTCTGAAAGATTTTCCAGGGAAAAGGAACAACATATACGAAGTCCCTGAGGAAAAATAAAAATGGCATGAGTGTGTAGTTGAAAGAAATTCAGTGTCGCAAAAGTGTAGTGTGTGGGAAATCAGATAGAACACAGGAGGTCAAGATAAGGAATTTGTGGTTTATTGTTAGCACAAAGCAAAAGAAATGCTTAGCACAATGCTTGACTCATAGTAGATGACTAAAACACATTTATTAAATCTACAAATAAAGGCATTTTGAGGTGGGGATATGTCATGGAAATATGAAAACAGTATAAGAGAGTCACAAGTGTTTGTAGTTAAACAAGAAGAAACAATGGGAAGAGTATTATTAAATGCAAAAAAGAGACTTTTTAAGGAATATGGTTAAGAAGACTGGTAGATAAATAGCCTTGGAAACAAAGAACATCTCCACCTAAATTTCACCTTTGAACAAAGATGCATTGTGCTTTTACCTAGTGATCTGAGTGAGATCTATCCTACTAGCTTGTGAGCCCTCATTGCTTCACCTCATCCTATAACTTCACATTCAGTGGCAATATGTTGTTAGCTTGAAATTGAGCATGATGAGAGTATTAACATGGGAGATACTAACATATATTATAAATCACAAGGTTTTTATTATAATTCATCAAAACATTACTGCCATACTCTGAGCTACCATTTATAAGCTACTAATTATTGAGTGCTTATTAAGATAGACATAATAACATTTATTTCTTAAATCTGTAAAAATAAACAGGTAACATTAGTATTCCTGGTTTTGTAGATGAGTTAATGTGATTCTAAGTCACAGAATAGGAAATTAACACTGGACTGAGTCACAGCTTACCCTCTCTTAATCCTAACAATCTGAAAACTATTCGTTCTATCATATAACAAATATTGTTAAGTACTGAAATGGAACTTTGTGCAGGATACAGAGCACTAAAAGGAGAATAGATTAAGGAAGAATTGAATTGGAAAGAATAGAAAGCATACACAGTTTTAGGAGTCTCAAAATCAGACCAAGTTATCTGAGGATTTCTGGAGGAAAGTATTCACGTTAGAAAACCTGGGAGGAAATTACAGATAAGGAAAGAAAGGTATAGGGTAAAGGATTAGATTCACCAAAATGGCATTTGTGTGTAGGGTTGATTCAAAGGAAGCCAATACATAATTGTAATCATTCATAAATGCTAAATTCCTAATATATATATATTAATTAAGTACTGTACTAATTTATGGAGAAACAGTTAAAATGTTATGGTCTCTAAGCTAGGCACCAATGGTTCATGACTAGAATCTTAGCTATACAGGAGGCTGAGGACCATGGTCCATAGTCAGCCCAGACAGATGAAATGCAAGAGATTCTTTTCTCCAATTATCTAACAAAAGGGCATAAATGGAGGTGTGGCTCAAGTGGTAGAATACCAACCTTGAGTAATAAAGCTGAGCAAGAGCTCAAGGCCCTGATATCAAGCCTCAATCATATGTGCTCCTATGTGCGCAACACACACACACACACAAATGTTATGGTCTCTACACTCATAGAACAGATAGTACATTAATAAGAAACTATTGTCATTTGAATCCAATCAGTAAGATACAGAGAAGCCACATTTGAGAGGTCGAATTGGGAATCTTTATTAGAAAGCTGGCATATGCAAGTGGACTATTGTCACAAAGACCTGAAGCTCCTGAATACACTTAACACCATTAGAAAACTAATTCCTGAGAGCAGGAGAGGAAAGAAAGAGCAGATAAACATTACTGACAACCCAGATGAACACTAATGGAGAGCTAAAGGGGGACATCATTTTGACCACAGCCAAGCCAAACAGCCCCGAAACAGCACACGAGGCCTGGCATAATAGCATCTGCCCTAATCTGACCCTAAAATCAGTCCAGTCAGTGGACAGGGTGCTAGGAAACTCAAGAGTCTCCCAGCTAAAGGTATAGGACTGACAGGTCCTGTAACCTATCATCCAAGTCCCTACCTCTGCCTATCTGGATTTAGGCACACCCATCACCTGGGAGGTAGGATTACTCTGAGGCTAAACACCACCATATATTTACATATACCTTAGGTCTTGTCTCACTTCTAGGTCTTGGAAGCTGGGTGGACAGCCCCCATCACCTGGTTAGGCACCAAGAGGGCTGTGAAAACAAGGTGACTTACTTAGACCTAGTCTTTCCCATATTTCAAAACTATTATCACTCAAATAGCCAAAAACTGTAGATGCCCCAAATTATTTAACAAATGTTGCTGACCTAGAATCTTGCTCAGGTTTTCTTTGTCTGTCCTCTGTCTCACTAAGCCCTTCACCTCTGCCTCCCAGTCATCCCCTCTTCCTCTTCCTTGTCTTTTAGTTCAATCTCTCTCCTTCACAACCTCGGACTGGAGATCATTTAAAACTCCCTCTGTCTCTCTCTCTCTGTCTCTCTCTCTCTCTGTTTCTCTGTCTCTCTCTGTCTTTCCTAGAGAGCACCCACACTCTGTTAGTGTGTGCCCCCTCCTTTCTGCTTGTTTTTCTTACTTATTGCTTACTCAATAAAGCTCCACCAAGTTTTCTTACCATCATAACTTGTTCAGAAATTCGCCATCTTGAATTTGTCGTCTTGGCCACATGGTAGGTTAAGGATTTGGACTCACTTGACCCTCATCCTTCCACCAAGCTTACTACTCCTCCACCCATTCATTCTAATGTGCCTTGCTAACAGAGTTGCTGCCTCTTCACAGGCCCTGGAAACTGAGGTCCAACAATCTAGTGTGCTTTGTTAGCAAAGCTGTCTAAACATATTGTTTGTTGTAAAAAAGGAACTTTGGGTTTTGAGTTTTTGCCTTGCTTGATGTTGCCTGGTTTTCTATCATTGACCATGTTGTTCTATATTACAATGGGTAAAAATGTATTTTGCCACTGGAATTCCAGAAAATTTATGAGACGATTTTCAATTTTTTTTAATCTTAAGCACACCGTAAAATTGTGTGTGTGTATGTGCATAAACATGTTCAAAGTAATCTCATTGAAATGTATAAATTATAACTGTCATCATGGTGTCAATTATTTGCTTTTTGACAAATTAGCTATCAAAGTGTGCTGTTTATTAAAAGGAAAAATCTTTATCTGAGCCTAATCCAGCAAACTACTCTGCCTCCTGTAACTTAACTGTGGGTAGAGTCCTAGTTAATCTCCCTGAAGCAATGCTAAGATCACCTGACTCCACAAGCCAAAGGAAAAAGGCGGGCAGTTTTAAACTCAAGCTGCAAAGAAGCTCCTCAGATTTTGGTGCAAACAAGTATGTCTAAGAGTTAATCCAGTAAGAAATACATTGATGTTATTCTTGTCAGCATGTCATTTTTTATATCCATCTATGAAAGTAATTGTTTGGGCACTCTTAAGTTTGTCAAGTTTTTAATATGTGCTTTCCAAGTATGTAAGCCATCTTGGATACAGAGCTGACAATGGTTTAGTTCAAGCTTTAGAATAAAGTGCTATATTCAGTTAAATAGTTTTTAAACTCTTATCATGTCCACTGAGTTTTGTTAAAGATTTCCTCCTTGCGAGGGGGGGATGGGGGTGGGGGGGGAGATGTGGTGGGGGGAAGATGGGAAGGGATGGGAAGGGAAAACAAAGGAGGAGGAACAATGCTTGATAAGAAATGTACTCATTACCTTGTTCATGTAATTGTAACCCCTCTGTACGGTATTTTCACAACCACCAAAAAAAAGATCTCCCCCTTTGCAGTATCTAGCCAGACCCACAGAGAAATAACTCTGATAAGTATTTCTCCGTCTATTCTTAACAAGTTACAGGTAATCTCTGCTCATTATTTCTGTTGGTCTCCTTGTTGCTTTGATTGGAAATAAAAAGGGTTTTCGTGGCAATGACTTGTTTGATCTGAGGGTTGCAGTTCAAGGCCAGCCTAAGCAAAAAAATTCCTCTGAGACCTCATCTCCCAACTGACCAGGAAACAGCCAAGCTGGAAACATGGCTCAAGAGACTCTTATCTGTAATTAACCAGCCAAACGCTGGATGTGGCACTGTGAGTCAAAGTGGTAGAGCACTAACCTCAAGCAGAAGTGCTTAGGGACAGTCCCCAGGCCTTGAGTTAAAACCCCATGAATACCAACCTGGATGAGCTATCCCAGCAATGAGTATCTAGACCCCTGGCACCCATTCAGTTTGGGTAACAAGGAACCTTGGAGAGTAGTTAAGAGGAGATGGTGTTACATCTTAAATAGAGCCACTCTGCATTCACCCTTTCAAAATGATCAGATCCAGAAGATCAACAGAAATATTTAAGCTTGCTCATCTAATGTATCCAGACATCTACCAAGGCCCCCCTATCAGGCCCTTTAACCACTCCAATCCAGCCCCAGCTTCGGACTACATATCAGTCTACCATGCTCTCCCCTACCTAGTTGTCAGATGTCAGAAGGAGCTAGGTACATTTTCCACAAACTCCAGGACTGCCTGGAATGGAGATAGGAACTAGCCAAGTCATCCAATTTTTAATTTTCTACCCGAACCCTTCCTTCTGCCATTTGTATGTCCTCTAATATTTTTTCTTATTGCTTGGCCCCTGCCTTGTAAGATCTCTTTCAGATGTTATCTAAGGACATATACAAGTGTTCACTACCAAGGAGCAGTTGCCACTTGCTGCCTTCTCCCAGGCTGAAAAACAATTCCATCTTTTACCCCTTGCCAGCAGGAATTAGGCTGTAATGTTAGGTCTGCCAGGGAGAACAGCTCCTTCCCCCTTCCTCTTCACCTGCCTGAAATCAGTAATCACCTGACTGTCAGTCTCCTGACTGTGAGTCAGCAAAGGATCCCAGGCTTTGAGGTCACTTCTTCATCCGCTGAAGTCATTTCCTGAACTGCCATGGTCACTGTCTCTCGGACAGTGAGAGCTTCCCCAGGCTCTGAGATCATATCTGCATCTGCTCTGGTCCTGCCTCCCACCTTTCCCTATATAATTGGGCTCAACAGGAGTACCTCTCTTTCTCTTTTTTTCTCTTTCTTTCCCTCTGTTTCCACATGCCTCCATTTCTTGGGGGCCTGCAATTTGCTCTCTTCCCCAATAAACTCTTTTTCTGCCTGAACCACGTGGCAGTTTCCTTTCTGGTGAACCTTACAAATCTGATATTAGAAAAGTTTTTCCTTTTTTTGGGGGGGGTCTGGTCGTGGTGGCCTGAACTCTGGGCCTGGGCACTGTCCCTTAGCTCTTCAGCTCAAGGCTAGCACTCTACCACTTGAGCCACAGCACCACTTCCGGCTTTTTTCTTTTTGCTTATGTGGTGCTGAGGAATCTAACTCATGGAAATAAAGAAAAGAAATTGAATAGATTTAATAGGTAGGCATTCACTTGGTGAAAGGAAATAAAAACACAGTAGGACAGTATATGTGAAAGCTTTGGGACAAACAAAAATAGAATCCATTTGCTATATCTTGGCCCTGGAGTGTCACCCAAAGTCCCATATGTTAAAGACTTGCTCCCCAGCTTATGAGAGTATTGGGAGATAGTAGAACCTTTACGAGGTGGTCAGAACTTTGGGAATGTCCCCTTGAGGAGGAATGGTGGCACCTGTTAGGTTTTCCATGGGAAAAGTGTCACTTTCTACATTTTCTTCCTGTGATCTGCACATAGACTTCCCTCTCCCACTTTGTCTTCCCATGCAGAAAGGCACATGTCCACCCCAGAAGTCTACACCCAGGACCTGCCTTACCCAGGTGACCAGCACACATGAGGGCAGTTACCTCCCCTTTCTCTGAGGTCACATCCTGAACTACCCCAGTCATGCCTCCTTCAGATCTTGGAAGGTTCACATTCACTTCTGCCATGGCCACTCCTCTTTTCTGCCTTCTCCCTATATTAACACCAACCCCACCAGAAGTTGCCCCTGCCCTTCATCGTGAACCTTCCAATTTCTGCAACCAGCAGTATGCTCTCCCCCAATAAACTCTTTTCTGCCTGAACCATGTAGTAGTTTTCCTTTTGGCTGAACTTTACAGCATCACACCTCTATCACTCTTCTTTATCTCTTCCGGGTCCTTGAAGTGAATGGCTCTTTGCCATGTGTTTCCAACCATATATCCTACCTTGCTGCATTCCACAAATCATCAGGATCCACAAAACATAGATTGAAACCTCCACTACTGTGAGCCAAAATAAATATTTCCTCTTTGTAAATTGAATATCACAACTATTTAAAAGTGATGGAAAGCTAACAAAACATATGAGGTCATAAAGAAAATCTACATAGCAAGTTCAATGAGTGACATGAAACACCATGTGAAATGAAGTTAGAAAGCCAGATAAGAGCTGGATTACTAAATCACTGCAATTAGTTAAGGTTATTTTAAAGACAATGGCAAGCATTTGGCTTAAGATCAAATTGAATGGGAAGTACTCCATTTGAGAATCAATCATGAGATTTGCTGATAGCCAGGCATAGGGCCTGTATCTGATTCCTACTCCTGCACTAGGAATCTACTCTCTAGCATGTATATACATTTAGACTTCCTCCAGAGATATGAAATAATCCCCTATGGTTAGAATTGCTAGATGAACCAGATTTGGCACATTTGTATGTGCCTCTTTGTGTGTGTCTGTGTGTGTGTGTGTATGTGTGTGTGTGTGTGTGTGTACTGTGTGCTGGTGGGCTTGAACTTGGCCAAAGCACTGTCTCTCAGAATTTTCACTTCAAGGCTAGTACTCTATGACTTTAGTTTATGTTTATTTGCTAATTAGAGGTTAAAAATCGAAAGTATATTGCATGAACTGGCTTTGAACCACAATCCTCAGAACTCAGCCTCCTGAGTACTACAATTTCAGGCATGATCCATCAGCATTTGGAAAGATTTGGCACCTTTTTAAAAATTCACTGAGGTACTTCTGTGTGTGGAGCCAAAGCTCCTTTCCTAAAAATATGATTAGACAGTGTTTAGGAAGAAAGGACAAGCAACCATTCAGTGACTAATTTGGAGATGTTAGAAAGAACAGCCATGATATGAAAATGAACTTTATCCACTCCACCATCTAGTGAAGGTTCTTTTCTAACTATTAAGGATCTGTAAATTAAATCTCATTTATCTAAATTTACCATGTCAGACATATGAAATGCATCAAAAATGCTTTATTCCATTGATTTTCCTAGAAACATCATACTTTACTTGGTGAAAGTGTAGAACTAACAGTGGTAAGACAGAGGCTGTGCTAATGAATTCATGGTATAAATGATACACACTCCTTCCTGGCACTGATGGAGAAGCCATTGTTCATGCACTGAGGACACTAAAGAGTTGTCCAGATTCAGCAGAGAACATAGAATTTAATTTATTTTCTGTTCAGTGAGCACTTTCAAAGAAGTTGACAGGAAGTAAAGAGGACTTGAAGCACTAAGTGGGGGCTAGTTTACTCGAGAGTTGTTGATTATTTGGACTCCTTTAAATTACTAGAAGGAAGGTTTTTTGTTTGTTTGCTAGTCCTGGAACTTGAACTCAGGGCCTGGGCACTGTCCCTGAGCTTCTTTTGCTCAAGGCTAACACTTACCACTTGAGCCACTTGGTACTGAAAAATCAAACACAAGGCTCCATGCATGCTAGACAAGCACTCTACCACTATGCCACATTCCCAGCCCTAGAAGGAAGTTTACTATTTCATTTTATTCAGTTTTTGAGACGCTTCAATAAAAAAGAAAACATGGATTTCTCCATTGAGAAGTGTTGTACCTATCCTAATATTCGCCTGAGGGATTCTCATGCTACTGTGAGGACTCCAATTCCCCAGAACAGCCAGAGACAGCAA
Source organism: Dipodomys spectabilis (assembly GCF_019054845.1). NCBI lineage: Eukaryota > Metazoa > Chordata > Mammalia > Rodentia > Heteromyidae > Dipodomys > Dipodomys spectabilis. Next base: position 1,907,849 of record NW_024871101.1, on the reverse strand, counting down.
GAAAAATATGAGAAAAACCATTCATCATAAGCTTTCCCATACACTATAGTTGGAATTCAAATTGTTATGCTCTGGACGATTATCTACAGAAAAATCTAAATGTATTAGTATATTAGCAGCCAATTATTAGTACCACCTTAGAATAGGGGAACAGAAAGATGGAGAGCTCCTATATCATAAGCTTTTGCTTTGGAGTACCTTGCTTGCAGTTGCTAAAATGCTAGTTTAGTTCTTACTCCTATATGAAATTACCATAGAGTAGATATCATAAAAATATTAATTTCTCATACTTGCAAATGGTTGGTAAATCCAAAATCAAGATATTGGAAGATTTGGTGTCTGGCAAGAGCCTGGTTTAGTTTGAAGATGGATGTCTATTCAGTATATTCTTGCATCAGACAGCAGAGAAAACTAGTCTCTTGTTATGAAGGCACAGTGAGAGTACCACTCTCATAAACTAATTATAAATCAAAGGATTCATCTATGAATGCAATCACATTGAGATTTGCTTTTTTCATGAATATAATATTCTCAGGCAATTTTGAAATGCACAGCAAAATATTATTTATTATCCTATTTTTAATTATGAAAGAGGGAGACAAAAACAGTGCCTAGGAATAGATGAGCTACCTGTCATCCAGGGAGAATGTCCCAAGATCCAGCTGATCACATATATAACTAGGACCTAAGAATCTTGCCATAAAACCCAGTCCTCTTCAAATGACTGAATTCCTCATTTTGGTAGTGACATCCTGGTAAAAAAAAAAATCCAAGCCTAGACTGAATGAAAAAAGATCTGAATAAAGGATATGAAGGAAGATGGCAGAGGAGAAGCTGGAGGCTAAACAAGATCTCACATAGAAAGCAGTTTTAGTGTAACAGGGAACAGACCTAGGCTAGAGAATGACACCAAGTGTGCCATCAGAGTACAGAGAGTTTGGCCAGAGAGGGAAAATCCAGGCAAGGAGACAGATCTGAGAACTTGGTGGTAGCCCCAGATGGGGTGGCGGCCATAACAGCCATATATAAAGAGAGAATCTTAGACAAAGGCGCCAGACGCAGCGGGTGAGCAGATTCTACTCAACACCAGGAAAAAAACTGACAAGGAGCAAATGTCTTTATCCTGTAGATTGCAGACCAGAGACAACCCAGGAACCAAGACTTTGGCTTGAGTAGAACCCTGGCATCCTCATTCCTTCTCAGGGAGCAGAGGAGAGAAGGCCACTCCTCCCCCACCACCAGAGATCTCCATCTTTGATACTGAAAAAGGCTCAGCTGAGAAGCTAGCTCCAACTCAGGCCTTGGAAGAAAATAAAAGAGTCATTTAGCAGGTCACAGGAACCTGACCTGACCTGCCAGGTTCAGCTCCAAGCAGGGAAAAGTCACATGGCCCAGGCAGTAAAAGCTCTGCCCCCGGAGGAGTGACTTTCTTCACTGGGTAAACAGAGCCAGAGTTTGCCCATCCCTACAGCAGCGTAGACAAACAATTGAAACTCAATAAACATAAACTCTGAGAATGGCTCCAGGCTGAGCTCTGTGAGTGTCTCAGGAGCTAGCCCCTCAGGGAAAAGCTACTGTTTGCTGAAAGGCCTCAACCATACCCAGAACCTAGCCTCATCAGAACATCTCCAAATCAGAAGAAACAGCCATCTCCCTCTTTTGTGATACTCAAAGCAGATCTCCCTCCCATTGAACTAGCCTGGGAGGAGGATCACAAAATCCTGGGTAATGCAGAGGATTTTTCTGCTTGCTCAAACAAATTGACTTAAGAAATCAATCAAGCCACAGGAAAACCAAACACCACAAGCAGAACAGATACTCCACCAAGAGACTGGTTATGGACACAGGGAAGATACAGGATCTTCCCATTTCCCCCCCCCCAAAAAAAAATTCAAAGAACTCTTTTTTTACCTTTATTAAAATTTTTATTTTTCAAAAAATTGTTTTCTATTAATCTTTATTTTCCTCTCATAATTTTTATTTAGGTGTATGTGTGTGTCTATGCTTTTTTAAAAAATCCCTTTTGATTTTTGGTCCTTTTTTATTATTCTTTTCATTTTTCCCTCTTTCTTTCTTTTATCCATGACTTCATTGATGTTCTCTCATCCCGATATATACCTGTTGTCGATAATTAGACCTTATCCCCCATTGTGTACATACTTAATACAGAAATTTATTACTCAATTCACAACCTCTTAGGCTTAACTTCTTTTTTTTTTTTTTTTGAAGTGTCTCTATTTTACCTTTTTATTTTGTGTTTTTTTTTTTTTAATTTTATTTGAGAACATACTGTACAGAGGGGTTACAATTACATGGGCAGAAAAATGCATACATTTCTTACCAAGCATTGCAGCCTCCTCCTTTGTTTACCCTTCACCTCCCTTCCCAGCCTCCCCCCTCCCCCCCACCCAATCATACCCCCCCTTCCCCCCCCCACAACCTCTTAGGCTTAACTTCTTTAATAGCAGTATTATATCTTTATACCTACATAACTTTCAAGTAACTAATTTTAAGAATTTTTATTTTTTATTTTTTCACGTCTCCTTTCTATCCCTCCACTCCTCTCATCCTATCCTTTTCTTTGCTCAATATCATTTCTTTAAACTTACATAATTTTTAAGTGTTTCACTTTTTAAATTTAAATTTTTGTTTTTCCATTTTTCTTCTTTGTTTTTTAATATCTCTGCTATCATTCTGTCCAATCCATTTCCCTCTCTGAGATTAGGACTTGTTTAAATTCACTCTCTTTTAACCTCTCCACATCCCTCTAATCCTATTTTTGTCCACATTTCTCTCTAAACAAAATAAATTCTTTTTTTGCCAAATTCTTCTGTGCTGTTCTTAGCCCATTAATCCATAGTTGTTTGATGTTGAATAGATTGTATCTGAGGAACTAGACTGTGTCTGCAGCCGTTTTGAATGTGCAACTACAAGACTCTGGTTGATGCTTGCCTTAAAATAGTATTCTAGCACAAAACTGGTGTTACTTTCATACCAAATGGGCAGAACAAGCTGGAAAAACACAAGAAAAATGGCAAGTGCAGGCATCTCAACTCCCACTCATGATAATCAGGTGACAGAAAAGATAATGAATAATCCAGATGAGAGTTCCCAAAAAGCTCTAGAAACACTACTGGTAAATATGGTGAATGAAAAGATTGAAAACCTGCAAAGGATTCAGTGTGAGCAGGATAGGGAGCGAGAGGAAGCAAACCAAAGATCAATACAGGAATCTCATGAGCATGAGGAAGCTACCCAAAGATTAATACAGGAATTGCTTAAGCAGATTGAGAATAGTAAAAGGGATAAAGGAATTGCGTAAGCAGGCAGAGAAAAGCCAAAGAGAAACACAGGAATTGTGTGAGCAATCTGAGAACAGTCAAAGAGAAACTACAGGAATTGTGTGAAGGTGAGGTAGCCAATCAAAGAGTAATACAGGAATTGTGAGAGCGGGATGAGAATAGACAAGGATCAATAGAGGCATTTATGGAATCCATAAACAGACAGCTGAAGGAATCCAGGGAGACCACAAAGGGAATGCTGAATGGAACCCAACAGAAGGAATGGGAGTCCAAGGAAACCATAACCAATCAACTAAATGATTTGAGAATAAACACTAAGCACCAAATTAAGGAAGTAAAGAAGCTCATACAAGATCTAAAGCTCCAACAAAGAATTTTAAGCCATCAAAACCAACCAACTAGAAGGAAAAGAAATAAAAAACAAAGTACAAAGTCTTGACAGTAGATTAGACCATGCAGAAGATCGAATCTCGGAATTGAAGACAGCCTAGATATTATAGAGAAAGTACATAAAACTATCCAAAACAAATCCAAGAAATATGACAGATTGATTCAACATTTGGAAGACACCATCAGAAGGCCTAATCTGAGGATAATGGGTGTAGAGGAGCACCTAGAGAAAGAAGTCAATGGTCTAGAAAATTTGTTTAACAGGATCCTAGCAGAGAACTTCCCAAACATTCAAAAAGATAGGCCTATTCAGATACAAGAAGCTATTAGAACACAAAGTAGACTAGAACAGAAAAGGATATCCCACCGTCACATTATAATCTGCACAGGATCAATTCAGACCAAGGAGAAGATCCTTAAAGCTGTCAACGAAAAAAGATCAATTACTTGTAAAGAGAAACCAATTAGAATCACCTCAGATTTCTCAGCAGAGACAATTAAAGCAAGAAGAGCATGGAATGAGGTATGCCATGCCCTGAAGACAAACAACTATCCACCAAGAATACTGTACCCAGCTAAATTCTTTTTCATAACCGAAGGTCAAACAAAACCTTCCATAGCAAAGAAAAACAGAAACAATATATCTCTACCAAACCAGCCCTACAAAAGATACTTAAAGATGTCCTACACATAGAAAACCAACAAGAGCACAATAAAGGCCAGCAAACAGCATCCAAACTGAGAATCCAAGAATCATAGGAAGAGCCCTCTTGCCACAGCCAAGGTGGATAACATGGCAGGAACTCCCAAACACCCCTCAGCCCTAACTCTCAACATTAACGGACTTAACTCTCCAATTAAGCAACATAAACTGTCAAGTTGGATTAAAAAGCAAGATCCTTCTATCTGCTGCCTTAAGGAGACAAATCTGGCCCATAAAAACAAACACATTTTGAAAGTGAAAGGCTGGAACAAAAGCTAACAAGCAAACGGCCCCCATAAACAGGCGGGAGTTGAAATCCTAATATCAGATAAAATAGACTTCAAATTAAAATTAGTGAGAAGAGATAAAGAAGGTCACTACATACTAATTAAAGGATCTCTCCTTCAGGAGGCTATTACAATTCTAAATATCTATTCGCCAAAAAATGGAGCACCAAAATTTATCCAAGAATAACTACTTTCCCTCAAGTCTCACATAGACCCAAAGACATTAATTGTTGGGGACTTTAACACACCACTATCCCCACTAGATAGATCAACTCGGCAAAAACTCAACAGAGAAACTGCAGATCTAAACAACTGCATAGATCAACTGGATTTAACAGACATCTACTGAATATTTCACCCAGCAGCATCAGGATACACGTTTTTTTCTCAGCAGCACATGGAACATTTTCCAAAATAGACCACATTTCAGGTGACAAAGCAAACTTGTCCAAATTCAGAAACATTGAAGTTATACCTTGAATTCACTCAGACTACAAGGGAATAAAATTAGAACTCAACACCAAAAGCCACAAAAGAAAATCCTGTAACACATGGAGAATGAACAACACACTGTTGAATCACCAGTGGGTCACGAAAGAGATTAGAAAGGAAATTCAAATGTTCATGATATTAAACAAAAATTAATACACAAATTACCAGCTCCCCTGGGACACAGCAAATGCAGTACTCAGAGGCAAGTTTATAGCTCTGAGTTTCTACATCAAGAAACTGGAGAGATCTAAAACCAACAATTTAATGAGGCATCTGAACCTCCTTGAAAAAGAGCAGCAAGATAAACCCCAATCCAGTAAATGGAAAGAAATAATTAAAATGAAATCAGAATTAAAAGAATTAGAATTGAAAAAAAACCATAGAAATAATCAACAAAACAGTTGGTCCTTTAAAAAAATTAACAAAATTGACACACCCTTAGCAAATCTTATAAGAAAAAGAAGAGAACACACCCAAATAAATACACTCAGAGATGAGAAAGGAAATATCACCACATAAATAACCAAGATTCAGAACATTATAAGGGAATATTTTAACTTTTATGCTAATAAGTTTGAGACCTTGGCAGAAATGGACCTTTTCCTAGCAAATATCAATATGCCAAAACTAAACCAAGATGAGTTAAACCATCTTAACAGGTCCATATCAAGCACTGAAATAGAAAAAGCAATGAGACCTCCCATCTAGGAAAAGCCCGGGACCAGATGGATTTACACCGGAATTCTACAAGGCCTTCAGAGCAGAGCTCACATCAATACTCCTCCAACTCTTCAATGAAATTGAAAGAGAAAGTTTGTTAATGAACTCATTCTATGAAGCCATCAAAACCCTCATCCCAAAACCAGGCAGGGATGCATCAAAGGAGAACTATAGACCCATTTCTTTGATGAACATTGATGCAAAATTTCTCAACAAAATTTTAGCCAATCGACTTCAACAATTCACCCAAAAAATCATACACCACAAACAATTCATCCAAAAAATCATACACCATGATCAAACAGGATTCATTTCAGGGATGAAAAGCTGGTTCAATATACACAAATCAGTTAATATAATTCATCACATCAACAAGAGCAAGGGTAAGAACCACATGGTTATCTCAATAGATGCAGGAAAAGCATTTGAAAAGATCCAACACCCCTTTATGATGAAAGTTCTGGAAAAAATAGGAATCCAGGGAACATTCCTCAATACAATAAAGGCTGTATATGACAAACATACAGCCAGCATTATACTTAATGGTGAAAACCTAAAGCCATTTCCTCTTAACTCAGGAATGAAACAGGGATGCCCATTCTCTCCACTTCTCTTCAATTTAGTATTAGAATGCATAGCTACAGCAATAAGACAGGATGCAAACATAAAAGGGATAAAAGGGAAAGATGAAGTAAAACTTTCCCTTTTTGCAGATGACATGATCTTGTATTTAAAGAATCCCACAGGGCCTGGGAAGTTGGCTCAATGGTAGAGTGCTTGCCTCGCATGCTTGAGGCCCTGGGTTCAATTCCTCAGCACTACATAAGCATAAAAAAGCTGGAAGTGACACTGTGGCTCACGTGGTAGAGCACTAGCCTTGAGCTGAAGAGCTGAGGGATAGCACCCAGGCCCAGAGTTCAAACCCCACGACTGGACCCCCCCCCCAAAAAAAAGAATCCCACAGAGTCCACTCCCAAATTACTCAAGCTGATTCAAAACTTTGGCAAAGTAGCAGGGTATAAAATTAACCCTCAAAAATCAATGGCTTTTCTGTATGCCAACAATGAGAAAAGTGTGGCTGAAATCAGGAAAGCAACTCAATTCGTAACAGCCCCACAAAAAATAAAATACCTAGGAATTCACTTAACCAAAGAAGTGAAGGACCCAGTATTTTCACAATAAAAAAAAGAAGTGAAGGACCTTCATGATGACAACTTTAAAAACCTGAAAAAAGATATCAAAACAGAACTTAGAAAGTGGAAAAACCTCCCATGCTCCTGGATTGGAAGGATCAACATCAGGAAAATGTCAATACTTCCCAAGGCTATCTACAAATTCAATGCGATACCTATCAATATTCCAACCTCATTCTTCAAATAAATTTAACAGGCAATCTAAAAATTCATATGGAAAAATAAAAGTCCCCGAATAGCAAAACGATCCTTAACAGAAAGAACGGTGCTGGAGGAATATCAATACCAAACTTCAAACTCTACTACAAAGCCATAGTAATCAAAACTGCTTGGTACTGGCACAAGAACAGATCTCAGGACCAATGGAATAGAACTGAAAACCCAGAAATGAACCTACAGACCTATAGCCATCTAATCTTTGATAAGGAAGCTAAAAAAATAGAATGGAAGAAAGACAGCCTCTTCAGTAAATGGTGCTGGCAAAATTGGTTAATGAAATGTAGAAAACTAAAGCTAGATACTTATATATCACCCTGCACCAGAATCAACTCCAAATGGATCAAAGACCTTGGAGTCAAAGCAGACACCCTGAAAACATTACAGGACGGAATAGGAGAAACCCTAGGTCTCCTTGGCACAGGCCGAAATTTTCTTAATAGAGACACAGAAACACAACAAATCAAAGAAAGGTTGGACAAATGGGATTGCTTGAAATTTCAGAGCTTCTGTATGGCAAAGGACATAGCTAGCAAGAGCAATAAAAGCCCACGGATTGGGAGAAGATCTTCACTAGCCATACAACAGACATGGGTCTCATATCTAAAATATACCTGAAATTCAAACAATTAAATCTCCCAACAACAAACCTTCAAAGAAACAACTGCCCAATAAATAAGTGGGCTAAAGACTTAAAGAGAAACTTCTCTGAAGAAGAAAGAAGGATGGACAATAGACACATGAAGAAATGCTCAACCTCCCTAGTCATAAAAGAAATGCAAATCAAAACAACATTGAGATTCCACCTCACCCCAGTTAGAAGGGCTATAATCAAGAACTCTAATAACAACTGATGCTGGATGGGATGTGGACAGAGGGAAACTTACTGCATTGTTGGTGGGAGCGTAAACTTGTTCAACCACTTTGGAAAGTAGTATGGAGGTGCCTCAAAAGACTCCACATAGAGCTCCCTTATGACCCAGCAATCCCACTTTTGGGTATTTACCCAAATGATCACAAACAAGACCATAGTAAAGCTACCAGCACAACTATGTTCATTGCAGCATTATTTACCAAAGCTAAGATATGGAACCAACCTAGATGCTCCTCAGTAGATGAATGGATGAAGAAAATGTGGTATATATATATATATATATATATATATATATATATATATATATATATATATATATATATATATATATATACAATGGAATTCTACGCTTCTATCAGAAAGAATGACATTGTCCTATTTGTTAGGAAATGGAAAGACTTGGAAAAAAATTATATTAAGTGAAGTAAGCCAGGACCAAAGAAACATAGGTCTCATGGTTTCCTTGTTTGCAATAACATGTCTGAGTTATGAGTATATGTCTGAGTCAAGCAGAAAAGGTAAGATGAGTTGATATTAGGTGAAATGATCCCCAAGATAAGTATTTAAATGTTTTTTTTTTCTTTCACACAACTGTTTCTAACGTATTTATAAGATGATTTCTTTGTTGCTTTGTATGTCCCTCCCCCATGGTATAACCCCTGCTTTCATTGTATTTGATGTTGGTATAATTTATGGAAGGGAAGGGAAAAAACAAATCGTTTAAATAGGGATAGAGCTGGACCCACTGTAACAATGAGATGTACAAATCATTATGTCGAAAAACGAACTTTATAACTTTGGTGTGGGGGGCAGGGAGTGGGGGGGAGAAGGGCGCGGTGGAGATGGGAAGGGATGGGAGGAGGAAACAAAGGAGGAAGCAACAATGCTTCATAAGAAATGTACTCATTATCTTGGCCATGTAATAATAACCCCTCTGTACGGTATTTTCACAATAAAAAAATTAAAAAAAAGAAAAAAAGAATACCAAGAAATAAGTATGCAATTTCAGAGTTTAAGTTACATTGTAGAACTATAGCTAATAAAAACTAAACCAAAAGAGGCTACAATGCTTGATAAGAAATGTACTCATTATCTTGCCCATGTAATTGTAACCCCTCTGTACAGTATTTTCACAATAAAAAAGAAAGAAAACAAAAACCCAAAATGATACTGGAACAAAAACAACCTGAAAAACCAATGGAACAGGCTAGAAGACCAGGTATCAGATACACACATCTGTATTTATCTCACTTTTGACAAAAGAATCCAGAATATATGTTGGAGAAAAGACATTCATGTCAACAAATGGTTCTTGGAAAACTGGATATTTACATGCAAAGGACACCTATCTCCTACACTGTGCTAATATAAATTCAAAGTGTATCCAAACCTTAATGAAAGGCCTGAAACTGAAACTTCCAAAGGAAGTAATATGGGAAAAACTGGAACCTATTAATACAGGCAAGAACCTCCTGAGTAGAAGCCCAATAGTTCAGTAAATGGGAGCAATGATTGATAAATGGGATTGCAATCAGATAAAAATCTTCTATGCAACTGAGTGTCGGTGGCTCACATCTATAATCTTAGGTACTCAGGAGGCTGAGGTCTGAGGAGGTAGGTTTGAAATCAGTCTTGGCAGAAACATCTGTGAGACTCTTATTTCTCATCAACTACCAAAAGTTAAGAAGTGAAGCTGTGTTCAAGTGGTAGAGTGCTAATGAGAAAAAACAAAACCTCATTGTCAGCACCCAGGCCCAGAGTTCAAGCTCCAGTACACAAAAACAATATAAAAATAAACAAAAAAATCTCACGTGTATGTAGCGAAGGTTGTAGTGACTATGCTGAGTTGACATGCTACAAGATGGGAGAAAGTCTTTGCATCTATATATCTCACAAGGGGCTAATAACCAGAATATAAATGAACTTAAACTATCCTCCTCAATAATGCCCAATTGCTAGATGGAAAAATGAACTGCATAGACACTTTTCAAAAAGACAATTATGAATGACCAATAAATTTATGGAGTAATGCTGAACAGTCTCAGCCATAAAGAAAATAAAAAGCAAGCCAGCCACTGGTAGCTCATGCCTGTAATCCCAGCTACTGGAGAGGCTGAGATCTGATCTTCATTCAAAGGAAAGTCTGTGAGACTCATCCCCAATTAACCAGCAAAAACATTTGAAGTAGAGCTGTGGCTCAAGTGGTAGAGCACCAGGCTTGAGACAAAAAAAAAAAAAACAAAAAAAAGAGAAGCTCAGGGTCTGTGCTAAGGACCTATGTTCAAGATCCTGGACCAATACAAAAGTCAAGGAAACACTGAGATGCCACCTCAACATCATTCAGAATGGACACCATCAAGAATACAAAGGGTGTGTAGAAAATGGAAGCCTAATTCACTGTTATTGGGAACTGTACATTTTGGTAAGGCAATGTGAATTGGGATAGAGGTTCCTCAAAAAGCTAAAAATAGAACTTCCTTATGATCCAGCAACACTACTATTGTGCACTTATCCATGTTCACTGCAGCACAATTCAAGATAGTGAAGTATGAAAACAGCCCCAATGCTCTACAATGAATAAATGGACCAATAAGATGTGGTATGTCTATATCTGTATTTATATCTAGGAGCCATCATAATAAATGAAGAAATTCAAGATCAGGAAGACCAAGCTCATATGATTTTCCATATATATGGATGCTAGTCTTAAAATACAAGTGAATCTGTAGAGATGGATACAGATAATTTGACTAAATTTTGGTTTATGTATGAGATATATATATATATATGTATGATATATATATATATATATATATATATATATATATATATATATATATATATAACATGGTGAAAAAGACCTTACATTCAGGTATGAAAATGGACAAGGAACCTGCATAAGACTGTTTTGTGAAGAGGAGGGGGCCTGATGGAGAAAGAGGAAGATCATGATCAAGATGCATTGTATGATCTTGGGCATACATTATGAATACATAAATGGGCATGTTAAAATGAAACTCCCTTGCACAAGTAATTAATTCTACAAAATAAAGCAAATACAAAATAACTATTTCAAATACTGTTATTAGTATACCATAATGTTCTGAAAAACATGTATGCTGAATTTTACCCTCTGAAATATATCAAAAAATAATTTAAGATGGAGAGAATCTTTGTCTATCAGAGATACAAAATTATAACTCCCTTTTTAGATATAACGTTCTAGATTATTTCCTTTTTTGTGCTTTGGTCCTGGGGCTTGAACTCTGGGCTTAGGAGCTATTCCTGAGCAACTTTTACTCAAGGTTAGCATTCTACCACTTGAGCAACAGTGCCACTTACAGCTTTTCCCATGATTAATTGGAGATGAGCATCTCACAGACTTTCCTGGCCTGGGCTGGCTTCATCATAATTCTCAGATCTCAGCCTTCTGAGTAGCTAGGGTTACAGGCATGAACCACTGGTGCCCAGCTGTTTCTTCTTTGTTCAACAGATGAAACTTTACTTTCTTTAGTTTGGAAGGTAACTATGTATTACCTCACAGACAAGTCAACTCTTATGTGGATGGAGAAAATGAAAATTTTAGTCCCCAATCATTTCAAACCCATTTCCAATAGAAAATTTTTATTATTTTCTCTCTAAAATAAGCACATGTCTACTTACAGTGTTCCTAAATATAAAGGTAATGTATGTAAAGTGTTAACATTGTGCATGGCTAATTAGATGCATTCCACAAATACATATTTCCTAACTTTCCTTTCCTAGCATTCCTAATGAGTTACATACAAGTGTGACTTCTATTCTTTTCTAAGAAAGTGAGGAGACTTACTTTCCAGGCCCTATCCAGGAAAGTTTCCTTTCTCCAAATCAAATCCTTAATTATCTTTCCCCTCCCTTTCATTATATATTGTATGTTTGCTTACAGGGTATATTGGGTAGTTTTTCAGTGACAGGTTTAATATTCAGATATTTTCTGCACATAAATAATAAGAAAGAAATTATATTCATAATGCAACCTGTATTTTAGAAATGGAGAAAACATAGATTCTAGTTGAAGGAAAATTGTATTTGCTTTATACTAGTCATCTTTCCCTTGATCATCAGCTGCTTTCAGAGATAGTCAGGATTTTACTCTACCTTTTTTGTTTGGAAATAACTGAAGCATGACTTTCCCAGATCGCTTGATGCATAAGCAAACTGATTTGGGCAACAGTATTTGCTCATGCTTTTGAAACTGTCACTTACAGCAGTATCATCTAGGTTAAAGAATAGTAGCTACTCTGAAAGAAGATTCATTCAAACATAAGAAAAAATTGTGTTTTCTTTTTCCTCCTTTGTTGGTTATATTGAAATAACGAGTTCTGGGCTCTATTTGATATACACTGGAATACTAGACATAAATAGGAACACTCATTAATTTAGTCAAGGGAATAATCTTATTAAATATAATAGCAAAAAATGATACACTGGACACTATGTTGACAATGAAGTGTACTACTTGTGGGTGGGGGATGGGATGGAAAAACTGGGAGAAAGTGAAGGAAGGGGTGACATTTTCCAAAATGAAATCTACTCTTTACCTGACTTATGTAACTGTAACCTCTTTATATATCATCATTAAAATAACAATATATAAAAATATAATTATACCCAATCACTGGAAGATAAAATCAATATGGGGAATAGGTTTACTACTGATGATATACACTTACATAAAATTTTAATGACCCTGATATCTATAGAAAGTTGTCTTCCAGCATCTTATTAATAAATACTGAGAGTTTTATAGTATCTTGTTTTGTGAGCCACTTTCTTTTGAAGTAGGTGTTATCTCCTATAGCTTTGTTCCTTAACCAAGTTTCTATGTGCTCATAGCTTTTTTCATGTGAATCAGTTAGATAAAATATGTGTAGATGTGTGTGGGTTAGAAAGACTGAAATGGGCAATATGCGCTGTCAGTCCCTGTGAGTCCCATTCTGGTATTACTAAAGAAGCTTGTTATTTATCACACTGTTTTACACTCTGAGGAAAGGCTACCAAAGTTGAACCATGAGCATAAAAGCCACTAAAAAAGAATTATAATAAGTGATGAGATTAATGCAGTATTCAAGTCTAACAACAACTATCTATGACCAGATGTATTGATTGACTGTAGAATTTTATCAGATTTTAAAGAACAGTTAAAATCAATATTCTGTAAACTCTTGAAATAGAGAGGGAAAACATTACTAAACTCATTACAGGAAACAAGTATTACATTTATTCAAAAAACTTGTTAGAGATACAGAAAAAAGAGAAATAAAGAATGATGGAAAGCAGGGAGGGAGGAAACAAAGAAAATTATAGGCCAGTCACTTTGATGAACATTAATGCAAAATTCTCAATGAAATTCTTGAAATCTAAATTCATTGACAAACTAAAAAGATCATACATCATGACCATGTAGATTTCATTCCGGGGATGAAACATATACAAATCAATGAATTTAATACAGTTCATAAACAAGACAAAGAACAAAAATCACATGATAATCTCAATTGATGCACAAAAAAAAGCTTAGCATCCTTTTATGATAAAAGTATGAAGAAGGGACCTGGGAAGGTGGATCAGTGGTAGAGCGCTTGCTTTGCATGCATGAGGCCCTGGGTTCGATTCCTCAGCACCACATAAGCAGGAAAAAAAAGCCGGAAGTGGCGCTGTGGCTCAAGTGGTAGAGCGCTAGCCCTGAGCTGAAGAGCTGAGGGACAGTGCCCAGGCCCAGAGTTCAGGCCCTACGCCAGGACCCCCCCAAAAAAAAGTATCAAGAAACTAGGAACAGAAAAATGAGCTTCGATTTAATAAAGGCTAGATATAGTCAATCTATAACCAACATTTTTAATTGTGAAAATATCGTATAGAGGGGTTACAATTACATGGGAAAGATAATGAGTACATTTCTTATCAAGCATTGTTGCCTCCTCCTTTGTTTCCCCTTCCCATCCATTCCCATCTCCCAACTCCCCCAACCCCTACCACCCACCACTCACCCCACTGGCCAAAGTTGTAAAGTTCGTTTTTCGACATAACGACTTGTACATCTCTCTTCAGATCGTATAAATCTTTCTCCTTTAACCAACATATTTTAAGTGGTAAACATGGAAAACATTTCTCCTAAAGTTAAGAATGAGACAAAGATGTCCACTTTCCCCATTCTTATGACTATTCTAAGACTGATCAGTCAAAAAAAAAAAAACCAAAGAAACAAAAAGGATGTAATTGTAACCCCTCTATATGGTATTTTCACAATTAAAAAAATATATATGTAAAGAAAAAAGAAACAAAAAGGATTAAAATAGGGAAGGAAGCAGCTAAATAATCCCTGTTTTCAGATTATATGATTTTATATTTAATAGACCCTACAGACTCCTCCCAAAACATTCCTAGAATTTGTAAATACCTTTGAAAATGTAGCCTGTTACTAAATCAATGCTCTAAAATCAGTAACATCTCTACATACCAACAACTGAAAAAGAAATTGGGAGGTGGGGGGAGTCTCATTCATAGAAGCCTCAAAACCAATAAAATACCTAGATATTAACCAAAGTAGTGAAAGGCTTCTACAATGAAAAGTACAAAACCTCAAAGAAAGAAATTGAAGAAGACATCAAAAGACAGAAAGAACTCATGCTCAAGAATTATTATTATGAAAGTACCCATACTGCCAAATCCTTCCTCATGTCATTATAAAGATAAATTCAAAAACTCATATGCAGGAATAAGAAACTCTGAATTGAAAAGTAGTTCTAAGAAAAAAGAACACCAACCTCAATATACTATAGAGCCAAAGCAATAAAACTAGCTTTGGACTCGTACAAAATTATACCCAAAGACAAATTCAAGAGTATAGTAGACTCAATAATAAAATCATATTTGACAACAGAGCTAAACAATCCACTGGAGAAAAGACAGACTCTTCAACAAATGGTGCTGGGAAAACTGGGTATTCACATTCAGGAGACTGAAACTTGACACTTGTCTCTCATCCTGAACAAAAATAAACTCCAAACGGATGAAAAACCTGAAGATTTAATTTTACCATAGGAATTGTAATGAAAACCCTACACAGAGTTTTCCATGGGCATAGGTTAATGTTTTCTGAATAGAACTATAGTTAACTTAGATGATGAGAAAACAATTGACAATCGGTTATTTGAAAATCAGTTTCTGCACAGTGAAAGAAACAATTACCAGAACCAAGAGACAAACCGTGCAGAATGGGAGAAACTCTTCACCAGATACTCAGTAAATAAAGAATATACGGAACATATAAAGAATTCAAAAAATTAAACAGCAACAGAGCAAATAATCCAGGTAATAAATGATCAAGTAAGCTGAACAGTTCTCACAAGAAGAAATATAAATGTCTAATTGATTTATGAAGAAATGGTCGACATCCATAGCCTAAAAGAAAATATAAGTCAAAACCACACTAGGATTCTATCTTATTCAAGTCAAAATGGGATGATGACATGAAATTAGGGAATCCTGACATACTGTTGGTTGGAATGTAATCTAGTGCAACTACTTCAGCAATTAGTATGGAGGTTCCTCATACAAATAAAAATAACCAGGTACTGTGACTCACACCTGTAATCCGAGCTATTAAGAAGGCTGAGAGCTGAGGATTACAGTTAGAAGCCAGCTGGGGCAGAAAAGTTAATCAGACTTTTATCTTCAATTAACCACCCAAAAACCAGAAGTGGAGATGTGGCTCAAAGTGGTAGAACATTAGCCTTGAGCAAAAAAAAAAAGCACAGGGACAGCTCCTAGACCCTGAGTAGAAGTCCCATAACTGAAAAAATGAGTGAAAATAGACTTCCATATGAGTCTGTATACCTCAATTGAGTATATAACCAAAAGGGAGTGCCAGAAAACCATCTGCATACAACTATTTATTGCCACACTTTTCATAATACCCAAATAATGGAATGAATCAGCTGAGGTGCTCAACAACAGATGGATGCATAAATATGATGCAACACATATACAGTATAGAATATTATATAGCTATAAAGAATAATGAAATTTTATCTTTGGCAAGAAATTGGATGTAATTGGAAAACACACTGAAAGAACCCAAGCTCAAAATATAAAGTGTGGCACGTTTTCACTAATATATGGAGGATAGTTCTAAAAAAATACACGGTCATGGGCATGTACACACACACAATTATACATATATCAATAAACATAGGATATGACTAACTAAGGGAAGAGAAAAATAGAGAGGGTGAATAATTTTAAATACAAACGTGAAAATACCATAAGGGACCTCAATAAAAGCTGTTGATCAATAGAGGAAAACAGGCTTTGTCATTGGTGGGTACTAGCAAGAAGGGTTGTGATAATAAAATAAATAAAATAAAAAATAAAATGTCTGGGCTGGGAAAGTGGCTCAGTGGTAGAGTGCTTGCCTTGCAGGCATGAGGCCCTGGGTTCGATTCTCCAGCACCACATAAGCAAAAAGAAAAAAAGCCGGAAGTGGCGCTGTGGCTCAAGTGGTAGAGCGCTAAGCCTTGAGCTAAAGAGCTGAGGGATAGCGCCCAGGCTCAGAGTTCAGGCCCCACGACCGGACCCCCCAAAAAATAAAATAAAATAAAATGTCTATAAGAATAAAAATGTCTATAAGCTAGAACTCTACCAAACAACCTGTGGCAATAATATAAATGCTGCATCGGGACCTAAATATCCCGTAATTTTGGTAGGAGAAGGGTTGAAATTTCAATTGCTTTTTGGCAGTTATGAACCCCAAAGATAAGAAGTGAGCTAAGTTGGGGATACATGGAATAGCATTTTAGGGAGTATTGCCTACAGACTATTGAATGTATTGAACCAGAAAATGACTCAGGTTGAAATGCTTGAATACTCCAGAATAAATCAACATCACATTATACAGTGAACAGTCCAGCTTCAAATCTGATAAAGGCCAGTGCTGCTGTAGAAAATTTTAAAAGATACAAGATTTTTGTTGGTCATGGGGCTTAAACGCAGGGCCTGTGCACTGTCCCTGACCTCTTTTGCTCATGGCTAGCACTTTACCGTTTTGAGCCACAGATCCACATCCAGTTTTCTGATGGTTAATTTAAGGTAAGAGTCTCACTTTCCTGCCTGGGCTTGCTTCCAACCTAGATACTCTGATATCAGCCTCCTGAGTAGGTAGGATTACAGACGTGAACCACTAGTGCCCAAGTGTTATTTTTTGCAACTTAGTTTCTGCCCACACTGATACTGACTTGTCCAAGTTCATTTCCTTTTCTCCTAGATACTACTAGCATGATCTACAGCAAGGTGTGCACTATTGATTGTCTATCTATAGTATATGAGAGTACAAGCTTTCCGAATGTCTCATGATTTGGCTTTTTTCTGATGGAACAAGGGTTTCATATGAATTTCTCTAATCTGTTATAAAATTCACCACCATTAGGCTCAATATGCAGAATTTAATCTAAGAGTTTCTCAAGAAAAAATTCAAAGATAAAAACTGGATGCAAGTAGATCATTTGGGTGGAAATATACATATGGAATTAGAAACAAATAGGAAGGAAAGGGAGAAAAGCCCATGAAACATACATAAATACATACATACACATACACACACACACACACACACACACAAATCAAATTTCACTATGGCTTAGTACTGTTAGGAACTTTTTTTATTCTGATCATAGGGCTTGAACTCAGCTCAGCTGTCCCTGAGCTTTATTTGCTCAAGGCTAGTGCTCTACCACTTTGAACCACAGCTCCATTTCTGGTTTTCTGGTGATTAATTAGTCTCAGAGATCTTCCTGATGTGACTGGCTCTGAACTGCTATCCTCAGATCTCAGCCTCCTGAGTAGCAAAGATTACAGGCATAAGCCACCAGTACCTGGTACTGTTAAGAACTTTTTTGAAGATTCATACATGATTAGTCTTTCCTTATTTACACTTCCATCATTAGTTGAGGGTTGCTCTTGAAGATAACCTACAACCAGCACTACTTAATGCTCTCCTTATTGGTAAGAATTGTCAACACAGAATGATTTTGCTCTGCATGTGAAACATAGGGAGTTTGTCAGAACTACAAGGAGGTATGCTATTGGAATCTAGTGGGTAAAAGCAAGGAATGGTTAATTACTGGTTTATATAGCATGAGACTATTTCTATAATGCAGAATTATAAAACATAGAATTTAAATTGTTTTCAAGATGATGAACAGTGTTAGAGACTAAATAAATTCCCTTGGTGTTGAGCTAAAGGCTCGAGAGTCATCATGTAATAGAACTGAGGCTAGGTGGGGCACTGAGGAATAAGAAAAGACAGATTATAAATAATCACCAATGAGAAGGGATGCCATAACAGATTTATGAATATTATGATGGTAGAAAAGGAACTCTCTGAACAAATCTATGCACCAAATTTGGCACTCTAATAAAATGGACCAATTTTCTGAAAGATATAATGTCAAAACACACACAAGAAAGAACAGGCAGTCTGAATAGGCCTAAATCAGATAAATAATTGAATTACTAGTTAATAGCAATGTAAAACAAAGCACAAAGTCAAAATGTATATGCTGATAAATTCTACCACATTTAAGAGTGAAACTGCACCAATTCTTTACAATATCTTCCCAAAGATGAAAGCAGAAGAAATTCTTCCTAATTCATTCTACAAAGCCAGCTTTACAAGAAAACTATGAAGCAATATACTCTCAACTATAGAAGTAAAATTCTCAATAAATTATTAGCAAACTGAGTTCAATGATGTATAAAAAAGAGTTATACATCATGAATAAAAGCAGTTTATTCCAGGTACTAAATGTTGTTTGACATTTAAAAACCAACTACTGTGATCTATCCTGTTAATAGCCTAATAAGAATAATCACAGGATGATATCAATACAAGCAGTAAAAACACTTTGACAAATTTCAAAATCCAATCACAGTAAAAATTAAGTATCTCTTCACATACTAGGAATGCAAGGGAGAATCATAAAAATGATTTTTAAAAACCTAACAGCTTAATAATGTCAAATTTACTTTCTTGGAATAAAGCAATCATGTCTCCTCTCATCATTCTCTTTCAATATTACACTGGAAGTCTTAGCTAATGTGGTAAGGCATTATTATGACAGGTAAGTATGAGAAAAAATTTAGGGGAAGTAAGTTTTATTTGATGTGGCTTTACTAATCTTTAGGCAATTCTAGATCCAATCAAGTTGAAAACCAAAATTAATCTTGATAGAAACTAAAAGGTATATGATTAGAGAGGAAGCAATAAAACTCTTTGCTCACAGATGGCATGATCATCCATGTAGAAAATCCAAATGAACCATCAGCAACAAATCTCACAAAACTACTGATTATAGCAAGGTTGTAGGATACCACTGGAATATAAAAAATAAATTACTTTCTTATATACCACCAATAAGCAAATGGAATGTGAAATTCAGAAAAACAATTTCATGAATAGTAACTTCCTCAAAATGTGTACAAAGTTTATATGATGTAAACTGCAAGGCTCTGACTTGAAACAAAACAAAGAAAATAACTAAGTAGAAATATGTACCATGTACATAGGCATAAAGTTATCAAGGTTTAGGGTTATTTCCAACTTGGCCTAAAGATTCAATGCAATACCAATCAAAATCCCAGAGAGGCATTTTGTGATCCTAAAGTTAATATACACAATGGCAAGAAGTACTATTATAGCTGCAAAACTCTGAATGAGAATGAAGTCAAAGGACTTATAAAATTTATTTTCAAGACTTACTGTAAAGCTATGTTAATGAATACAATGTGGTTATTGGTGAAAGACTAAACAGATCGATGGAACAGTCTAAAGAGCTTAGAAAACAGTGGAAAACATATTAAAATTATCTATTTCTTTTGCTTTTAATAAGATGATTTTTTAATTTGAAGCAATCAGTACATTACACAGTTAAATTACTATTGAGTAAGCCATGTTTCAGCCAGGCACTCAAGTGTTATATCTATAAGCCTAGCTACTCAGTAGGCTGAGATCTGAGAACTTAGGTTTGAAGTCATCCTGTGCAGGAAAGTCCATGAAACTTTTATTTCTGATTAAGCTCCAAAAAACAAAATCTGGAAGTGGGGCTGTAGCTCAAATGGTAGAGTGCAAGCCTTGAACACAAAAGCTTGAGTTCAAATGCCAGGATCAGAAAAAAAAGAGTAAGCCACAAACTGTGCTTCTTTCTTTACATTGTCAGGTTATGCATGGTGGTTGTGTTTATTATCAAGAAGGCTGCTGCTTGGTTTCTTACAAAGATGAGGAACACATACTCTGAGATTTTCTTAGTCAAATGATCTGGATAACAAGACTATGCAGTATTATTTTTTAAAAAAGACTTTTCAACTAATAGTGCTGGAGTAACTGTGTATAAATACATATGCATACTCAAGCTAATCTGAAACTTTGGCAAAGTAGTAGGGTATAAAATTAACCCTCAAAAATCAATGGCTTTTCTGTATGCCAATAACAAGAGGAGCGCGGGTGAAATCAGGAAAGCAACTTCTTTTGTAATAGCTCCACAAAAAATAAAATACCCAGAAGATAACTAAAGAAGTGAAGGACCACTATGATGAAAACTTTAAAAACCTGAAAAGGGAAATGAAAGCACAACTAAGGAAGTGGAAAAACCTCCCATTCTCCTAGATTGGGAGGATTAACATCGTGAAAATGGCAATACTGCTAAAGGCTTTCGACAAATTCAATGCAATACTCATCAAAATCTCAACCTTGTTCTTCAATGAAATGGAAGAAGCAATCCAAAAATTCCTATGTAGCAATAAAAGACCCTGAATAGCAAAAACAATCCTTAGTAGAAAGAGCAGTGATGGAAGAATAACACTACCAAACTTCAAACTCTACTACAAAGCCATAGTAATCAAAACAATTTGGTACTGGCACAAGAACACACCTGAGGACCAATGGAATAGAACTGAAGACCCAGAAATGAACTCACAGACCAATAGCCACCTAATCTTCATAAGGGAGCTAAAAAAAATAGAATGGAAGGACAGCCTCTTCAGTAAAGGGTGCTGGCAAAATTGGTTAAACACCTGTAGAAAACTAGAGCTATATCATCCTGCACCAGAATCAACTACAAATGGCTCAAAGACCTTGAAATCAAAGCAGATACCTTGAAAACATTACAGGAAGGAATAGGAGAAACACTAAGGCTATTGGCACAAGCTGAAATCTTCTTAATTAAGACCCAGAAGCACAACAAATCAAAGAAAAGTTGGACAAATGGGATTGTATGAAACTGCAGAGCTTCTACATGGCAAAGGACATAGCTAGCAAGGTCAATAAAAAGCCCATGGATTAGGAGGAGATCTTCACTAGCCATACAATGAACAAGGGACTCATATCTAAAATCCTCAAAGAAACAATGACAAGTGGGCTAAAGACTCAAAGAAAGACTTCTCTGAAGAGGAAATAAGAATGGCCAAATGAAGAAATAAAGAAATGAAGAAATGCTCAAATTCTCTAGCCATAAAAGAAATGCAAATCAAAACAACATTGAGATTCCACCTCACCCCAGATAGAATGATTATAAGCAAATCTAATAACAACAGATGCTGGAGGAGATGTGGCTAAAAGGGAACCCTACTTCATTGTTGGTGGTAGTATCAACTTGTTCAACCACTCTGGGAAGTAATATGGAGGTTCCCCCAAAGACTACACATAGAGCTTCTCTATGACCCAGCAATCCCATTTCTGGCCATTTAACCAAATGATTGAAAAGACCGGTCTGCACGGGGACACCTCCATACCTTTTGTCTAATTCTGTCCAGTATCTGTTACCTAGGTAACTGGCAGACCAGGAAGCAGCCACCTTCCCCTTCTACTAGGTCACATCCTAGGCCACCTCCAGTCACATGCCTCCCATCTGACCTTAGGAGGGTCCCAGACCCTGAGGTCACATCCAGATCCAGTGTGGCCACACCTTTCCCCCATCTGGCCACATCGCTTCCTGTCCCTGGCCTAGATAAGTCCTGGCCCAAGGATGAGTCCCCCTTTTTCTTTTCAGCCATGCCTCTCCACCATGCATGGTGGGGGCAGCAGTTTGGTAAATAAATTTCTCCTTTTGTGGCCTCCCTTGAGAGGTGCCCCCACTTCTGCAGCCTCCCCCATGCGGTACTCCCTTTTTGGGCCTCCCCAGTGAGGTATACCCCCCTTTGCAGCCTTCCTTGCAAGGCCCTCCCCTCTTTTGTGGCCTCCTGGTGAGGCATCCCCCACTTCTGTGGCCTTCCCTATGAGGGCCTCCCTTCTTTTGTGGCCTTCCCCGCGAGGTGCCCCGTCTTTTGTGGCCTTTCCTGTGAGGCCCTCAATCCCCAGTGGAACCCCTCTTTGCCTTTGTAGTGGGGGTGGAACCTGAAGCTCCAATTGTGCCAGAAGCAATGCACCCTCACTGTCAAAATCTTCAGCTCTTTCTAGCATTGGCCATGTGGTGGGTGCGCGATCTTGGCATCATGGGAGCTCCCCTGCTATTTTGTGCCAATTGGATCTTGCACCAACTTCAACTTGATTGTGTGACCCTCCCCCCTCTGACCTGACCAGCAGCTCCATTATATCATGTCACATGTCTGTTCTTGTCTCTTGTGTACTAAAAGTTTGTTGTTGGCAAAGTTTTGTGTTTTAAACTGACCACGTGGTTCCATCATAATTAGGCAAAGTAAAATTCCAAAAAACCTTAAACGGCCGATTTAAAAAATCTAAGCACACTCTATAATCTGCACAAACATGTCTGTCAATTTGTCTCTATGTAAATGATTATGGTTTCAAGGTTACCTAGTACTCTGCTTACTAAAAATCTTTGTCAAAGGAAGCTGTTATTTAATCTAAACTGCTTTAAAACTTTGTGACTTGACTATAAGCCAAAGAAACTAAGGCTAAGGTTTTAATTCTTTTTTTTTTCTCCCCTGTGCGCCAATCAAGTCCCTTTAAGATCAAGGGACCAGAGTGACTATGCCCAGGCACAGCTGCCTTAACCAGTGGCACCAGCCTACAAAAGCCAGTGTAAAACAGGTCTCTAACCAGTATATGTAGAAATTTTTGCAGGTAACCCGAGACAGATGCCACATACAGCTGCCACAGCCTCACCTGGACTCTGTCTTTGCTCCATCACACATGACCAAAAGCCTGCTAATTTGAGGTAAAACACAAGTCACCTTAGATATTTGTTTCTGTATTTATCCCCATAAGTTAGACCATAAGGAGTATATTGATAAATCTTCTGCTTAGAGGTAAAGGGTGTAGCCCAGTGTTTCAATGAAACATTTAAATGCAAATTAAAGTAACTTTTTGAAAAAGGGATTAAAAATGGCATCCCCTTTTGTAAAATTTGGGAAGTTGTGGGGAGTGGTGGGCCTCCCAGACAAAAACTTTAAAATTAAAATTGTCTTAAAGGTTTATTTCAAGGTAAAAAAAAAAAAAAAGATAAATTAGGATTACCAGAGACCTGAGATTGTGTCCTTTTTAAGATGTGCCTAAATCAGGTTCCTCAGCCAGCCAGAAAAATGCTTTTATAAACCAGTGTTAAACAAGCTACCCTGCTGTAGCCTAAGATATAAGCCACTTTAAACAGGCTGCCCAGAGGCAGTGGGTGGTACTTAGAGTGCCAATCAGTCTCAGTTTAAAAACATCTACTGGGTTTTATTAAAAAAAATAATTGTGAGTCAATTGTTAACAAGTTATAGGTAACCTCTATCTCATTGACCTTTTTGTTGCTTTAATTGGAAATAAAAAGGGCTTTTGCAACAAAGACTCCTTTTGTCACAGTTCAAACCCATCCTGGGCACAAAGAATCCCTCTAAAATTCCAACTCCCAGCTAATCATCACAGAGCCAGGCTGGAGGTATGGCTCCAGACTTACCTCTAAGTATCCAGCGGAAAGCTAAAAGTGACATTGTGACTCTTAAGTGGTAGAGCACTAGCCTCAAGTAGAAGTGCTCAAGGACAGTGCCCAGATCTTGAGTCTAAACCGTAAATGCCAACTAGGACAACCTGTCCCAGAAACGGATGCTGAGACACCGATCAGGACAAAGTCAGTCCTGACAATGGAAAACCATGGAGAGGAATAAGAGTAGATGACATACTAAATGGAATCACTTTATGCTCGCCCTTTCAAAATTAATCAGTCAGGAGATCAAGAGAAATAGTTGTTTGCCCACCTAAAGTCCATACCTGTCTACTTTCTAACTGGACAGAAAGTTAACAGTTTTACCTTTGTCACCTGCTATTTGTGTTTATAATAGCCTCTGACTGGTACTTCCAACCAGTCCATGATGCTCTCCCTACCCAGTTACCCAAAAGACCCTAGACACCTCCTTCTTGCCTTCCTTGCCCCAAGTCCAATTATTTCTCCTTCCCTGTAAAGGACTGTAATTGGGCTTTATACTCCAGATGGAACTTTTCTGGCCTATGGCCAATGTGTGTTCTCCTATGTCATTCATGTTAACTGACTTTGTCACCTTGTCAGCTTTTTGCCTGATCTTTCCAAAAGTCTCTTTCAACAGGATAACATCCCCTGCCCAAGATTCCACTTGGGAACAAGTAAAGGCCATCCTGTTCCTTCAGGTAACCAGAGACATCGCTTGCCTTGCCCAGCAGAGACCCAGACCCTAAAAATCCCAGATCCAGGGATTCCTTGATGCTCACAGGCCAGCAGGAAGGAGCCAAAAGAGGCTGTTGACACCTGTTGGCTCTGCTACCTTTACATATTTCTGCTATCCCCTCCTCAGGTTACTGTGAACCTAAAGGAGAAAAGTCTTACTCCCCTTCTCCAGGATGCTGGAATCAGATACCATGCTATGTCTCCAATCCGAGACAGAAAAAGCAATTTCAGGTCTTTGATACCCCTTCTGGGAATCAATCCTTCCACGGCATATTCCTCTCTTGGACTTCTAACAGCAATTTTTGCCTTAAGAACAATTGTTTTGCCTTTTATTAATTGTCTTGCATTTTAGATAACTATTGCTATGGGAAAAGGGGGACCTTTACCAACCACTGTCAAGCAGATGCTTCTTGGACAGTACCTGGCCAAGCAATGAAAGCAGGGACCCCTGACTACTTTGCCCCATTACAGCAGGAAGTAGCTCCAGAAGAAACAACCTCCTTCCATACTCCCCGGCCTGGTACCCCCTATGTTTATTAAACAACAAAGCTGGAAATGTAAGCATTATGCCCACATTTGGTCCTCAGCTACACCCAGACTTGAGCTCCTCCATGCCCTGGAGTTCCTACCAAACAGCAGGCCCCTCCCTCTGCCTAGACCCATTTGAATTCCTACCTCACTTCCTAACCCCCAGACCCTGCTGCTACCCAGATAGTGGAAGCTGCCATGTGCTCTCTCTGAGGGAAATATGGCTCCTCTAATAAACCTTTTAATAATCTTTCTCCTGTGCCTGCCTGCCTTTGCGTGGTCCACTGGGATGGCTGTGGCGGATCCTTTCATTGATCCTTTCAATGATCACAAGCAAGGCCATACAAAAGCTACCAGCACAATTATGTTTATTGCAGCATTATTTGCCTTAGCTAAGGAACCAACCCAGATGTCCCTCAGTAGATGAATGTATACACACACACACACATACAGAGAGAGAGGGGGGGGGAGAGGGAGAGAGAGAGAGAGAGAGAGAGAGAGAGAGAGAGAGAGAGAGAGAGAGAGAGAGAGATGGCTCCATCAAAAAGAATGACACTGACCCATCTGTTAGGGAATGAAAGACTCAGAAAAAAATATTAGGTGAAGTAAGCCAGAACAAAAGAAACGTAGGTCTCATGGTTTCCCTTATTTGCAATAACTAGTATACATCTAGGATAATCTTACCAGACAAGTAGAAAAGCTCAAAAGCTATGTGCATGTGACCATATAAGATGATGCTAAACGAAATGAACCTCAAGATAGGGACACATGAGGTTTTATCTTTCTTGCTGTTGTTTCTAATGTATTTATAATGTACCATGTGATTTTTGTTTCTTTTTTATGTTCTTTCCCCATGGTATAGTCCCTGTTTTCACTGTATTTGATTCTGGTGCCCCGCATCTTGTATATATATTTTTCTAATTTGGGGAGGGGAAGGGAAATAACAAAATGCTGAAATAAGGATACAGGTTGACCCATTGTAACAATGAGACGTACCAGACACTATGTTGAAAATAAACTTTACAACTTCGGGGGGAAAAAAAACTTGGGGGGGAGGGAGAGGGCAGTTGGGGGGGGGTGGGGAGGGAAGGGATGGTAGGGGAAAAACAAAGGAGGAGGTAGCAATGCTCCATAGGAAATGTACTCATTACCTTACTCATGCAATAAAAAATATATACTAAAAATATGATGCTAAGCGAAATGAACCCCAAGATAGGGACACAAGAGGTTTTTGTTATTGTTGTTTTAAATGCACTATGAGATTTTTTTTTATTCTTTTGTAGGTCTTCCTGCATGGTATAACCCCTGTTGTCACTGCATTTGATTCTGGTACCTTGGATCTTGTATATACATTTTTCTAATTTGTAACCCCTCTGTACAGTATCTTTACAATAAAAAGAGAAAGAAAAAAATCAACTTATAAAAAATTTAAAAAAAAATAGCAAAAGGTTTTAGGAACTAGATATGAAAGGGCCACAAAGTAGGACAAACACACTGTAATAACCTCACATTATAGCCAGAATACAAACACTTTTCAAAAAATACATATGCATTCACAAATAAGAGTGTCTAATCACTGAGCATACAACTTCACAAAAGTTAACTCAAAATAAAATGCTCAAAACAAACTGCTAAATTGCAAGAAATAAACTATAAAAATAAAATGTTAGATTTCTAAAAGAGGAGAAAATTTAGATACATAGTAAATGAAACATTACAATTATTAAACATATAATCCATGAAGGGAACATTTGATAAGTCAACATTCATTAACCTTTCACTTAACATCAACTTACCTGGTCATATGCACATAGCTTTTGACCTTTTCTACTTGTCCCAAACATAAGCATGGGACCTAGGTTTCTTTGGGCCTGGCGTCACTTAATAAAATTTTCTCCAAGTCTTTCCATTTCCTAACAAATGGGCAATGTCATTCTTTCTGATGGAGGCATAGAATTACTGTGTGTGTGTGTGTGTGTGTGTGTGTGTGTGTGTGTATCACATTTTCTTGATCCATTCATCTACTGAGGGGCATCTGGGTTGGTTCCATATCTTAGCATGGTAAATAATGTTGCAATAAAAAATTGTGCTGGTAGCTTTAGTATGGTCTTGTTTGTGATCATTTGGGTAAATGGCCAAAAGTTGGATTGCTGAGTCATAGGGATACAAGTGGTTTTTTTTTTTTTTGCTATTGTTTCTAACATATTTATAATGTACCATGTGATTATTTTGTTTGTTTGTATGTTCCTCCCCCATGGTAAAACCCTGTTTTCACTGTATTTGAGGTCGGTGCCCTTCATCTTGTATATACACTTCTCTAATTTGGGTAGGTGAGGGGAAAAAACAAAATGCTTAAATAGGGATTCAAGTTGACCCATTGTAACAATGAGATGCACAAGACATTATGTTGAAAAAGAACTTTGCAATTTAGGCGGGGTGTGTGTGTAGGGGGGGGGGACAGTGTTAGTTGTAGAGGTGGGAGGGAAGGGATGGTAGGGGAAAAACAAAGGAGGTAACAATACTTGATAGGAAATGTACTGATTGCCTTGCGCATGTAACTATAACCCCTCTGTACAGTATTTTCACAATAAAAAACTTATTTAAAAAATTCATTAACGTAAAACTTCTGTTGTGTTACAAGGAAATGAGAAGGCAGGAGTGCTAGGACTGGAGATAGTAGAAGAAATATATTAGGAAAATATAGTTATATTCTTCCATATCTGGGGATTCTGCCTTTATTAATTAAATCAATTATTGATTAAAATACTTTAAAAATTGTGTCTGTACTGAATCAGTAAATTTCTCTTGTCATTATTACTGAAACAAGACCCCTATCTCACAATATTCAGTCTTTTCAGATTGGCTTCTTTCACTAATGTGCATTTACGTTTTCTGTCTCTTCATGATTTGAGAGCTATTTTTCCTCCTTCCCCTCCCTCTCTCCCTCTCTCCTTGACTTCTTCCCTCCTCTCTCCCTTCCTCCCTTCTCATCCCTCCCCTTCCTCTCTCCTTCTTACTCCCTTCTCTTGAGACTTGAACTCAGGGCCTTGTGCTTGCTCAGCTTTGTTGTTCAACTGGCACTCTACCACCTGACCCACACATCCAGTCTGAGTATCCTTGGTATTTGGAGGTGGACTCTTGCCAACTCTTCCATGAAGATGGGTGGCTTCAAACTGATCTGGATCTCAGCCTGAGTAGCGAGTGCCCAGTGATTTTCATTTTATAGAATAAGAATGTCAATTGTCTGGATATACTATAGTTTGACCATTCTCCTACTAAAGGCCATCTTGACTTCTTTCAAGTTTTGGTAATTATAAACCAATATATTGTAAACATATGTATGTGTACAATTTTAGAGTAGAACATGATTGCTTAGTGGTTTAAATATATGTTTAGATTTTTAAGAACCTAAAAAGTGTCAAAATGTCTGCACCATTTTTCATCCAGACTATCAATGAATAAGAGGTCCTGTTGCTGCACAACACCAGCATTCGCTATCATATTTTGGTTTTTGTGTTTCATGGCATTTCAACTATTCTCATGTAATTATGGCAGATACATGCCAATTTATATTTTCTAAACTCCATATAATGTACATTATGAACACTAAAATGATGTATGAACATTGAATTTTATCCATGTAGGTTTTATTAATTGTAGCAAAGATTATATTGTAATGGGGTATACTAACAGGTGGAGGAGGCTAGATATGGGAGAGGGATTATGTGGTCCTATGTACTTTCTGCTCAATTTTGGTGTGAATCTAATACTGTTTTTAAAATAAAGCCTTTTTCTAAAGAGAAAATTGCTTGCATTTTTTTATAGTGCTGGTGGCTTGAGCTCAGAGCTTTGAGCTCTCGCTTGGTGTTTTTACTCATGGGTTTTTACTCATAGGTGGTGCTCTACCACTTGAGTCACACCTCCAGTTTGGGGGGTTTGCTGGCTAAGTAGAACTAAGAATCTCTCAAATTTGTCTGCTTGGGCTGGCTTTGAACATCAATCCTTAGATCTTAAACTTCTTTTTTTTTTTTTTTTTTAGATCTTAAACTTCTTGAGGCCATACTTTGGACTCCAAAGTGAGAAGCTAGGGTTTTTCTCTTTCATTTTTAACTCTTTTTCTTTGCATTTTAATAAAGGTGAGCATGAAAAAATACTTCTTGAGTAGCTAGTAGCTGTGAGCCATGACAAAGCCTGCTATTCTAAGATTTAGCCATTTGTTTCCTATTGTTGCCTCTGCAGAGTCTCTAGAGTTTTAAAAATGTTGGCTCTAACCATTTTTCTATTTCTTCATCAATTTTTTTGCAAGAAATAATTTTTGAAAGTTCTTCCCTCACCGTTTCTATGGACTTGTTCTCGACATTTCACATGATCTAAGAATGTTATTAACAGAATTACCCATTAACATTTTAATGTGGGGGGTATACTACATATAGCTCACAGAGGAAAATCACATCAAGATGTAGATATGAACAAGCTGTATGAGGTGGCATAGTAGAGCAGGAGGCAATAGTATGATGCCAAGTCAAATACAATGTATGCATTTCTTCTCTTTAACATTTAAAAATTTGGAGGAAGGGGAAACAAGTACAGCAATCATCTAACCTAATTAGAAATTAGTTTATGTACAAGTAATTTAATGGCATTAGAGTCAGTGTTCCAAAAATTAATGTTGCATTTCTAGTATGGCCAAAATAATAAAATAGCATAAAGTCTACTAAAAATATGTCTTCTAAATATGATAATGAGGGTTGGTAGCATAATCCTAGTCATAGATCACTTGCCTAACATGTGCAAGGCCTTGAGTTCAATCCTTAACATGGCGAATAAATTAATAAAAATGGACTTGTTGTATAATCCTTGATTTAACTAGGTTGCAAAAAACATCATGGGGCAGATACAGGAATATATTTGACATGTTCTTGTTATTTATTCCAATTTATTACTAAAGTTGTCTGTTTTATGTAAATGTGGAGAATACTTAAGATTTCTTGCAATGTTTAAAGTACCAAGTAAGGCACAACTTATCATTGCCCATTAAAGGATTAAAGTTGCCTTGATTGCGGAGATGAGTCATTTTTGATTTTCAGTGTGATCATCTATTTTACTTCAAGCCTTAGTCATCTGATAATTTACATCATGCAGAGAAAACACCCTGCTTTTATTGAAGGTATTTATTGATACAGTGCTTCTTTTTCCCATTTTAAACCTCTATAGGGTAGTGTTCCTGTGGCTAAAGCTGCTTAAACTTTAGTAAAAATATATTGAGTGTTGTGCTCTTTCTACAATTACATTATCAGGTATTCTTCTAATTAAGACTGTATTCCGAACTATTTTTAGTCCATAATCACTTATAAATATTTCTTGAATATGTGGCAAGTATATGCAGACCTGAAACATTACCTGGGTCTGCTCAATATGTGATGTGTGTTGTGGAAAGATAGATTTAAGACCTATAATAACATTTTGATCTGTCCCTTTGAGAGATTCTACAATTTTATATATTTAACTATCAATTATGCTCTCATTCAACATGCTTTAGGTGCCCTTACTTGAAGAAAGGACAGTGATAATTAAGCTTTAACAATGTAGAATCAAATGTTTAGAGAAATGAATACAAAAATGTATAATTAGGCTGTGAATAGTGTTACCTATTGGATGGCATTATCAGTTAATTCGTTGTAAATGGTAAAAGTGAGTTATATAGGGGCATGTTATACAGAAAGGCAGTCCTGTCTCATGTTCTAATGTCCACTTAAGGAAATGTGTGGAGATTCCATGGAAATACTGAGAGAAAAATATCCCCATATACTCTCTTTGAAAATAATTTAAATATTCAGTTTTGTAGTATTTGACATTACAAGTATTTCCCATTTTGCATTTGGTGAAACATTGCATATTTCATAGTGATTTTATTTCAAAATGCATTTTAGTCTCCCCTTTACACAAAATGCACAAAAACACGGACAAGGCAAATCATAGTTGTATAGATGTATTACAGAAATAGTGTGCAATTTTCACAATATAATCAAATTCAAAATAGTTTCCATCAAAAGGATCTTGCACTCTTCATATATAAATCTTTGTCAGTAAAATACGTTTTCTAAAATAGGACATGTAACTCTCAGAATTATATAACAAAGTAAAAAACTTCTGATTTTACGTATAGTCCATATTACTGCAAAGATGTATAGTTCACTCAATCTTCAGACATCTCTTTTGATACTCTATATCTGAAACACTAGTGAAAATGTTCATTTACAAAAGCAGTTAAGTTATTAAGAACATTTGACAACTTTTGCACTAAAAGACAAAAACTGGTGATGTCAACTTTAAGGACAGAAAGGCACCTAAAACACTTATAAAACTATATTTATAAGTATGACTTCCTAAAAAGTTGAATTGTTCCATGTTAAAACAGAGTTTTCTTGCTGCGTTAATGAAGGAATTCATAGTAACCATTTTACTGGGTACTAGGCACATGTATGCAGGTGTTTCTTCTTTACACTGATAATTTCTTGAATGTTAAACTAGATTGAACTAGTTGAAACTTGAAACACATCTTGAAGATAATTATGGATGTTTTCTTGTTTAGCTTTGAAACCAGATCTTCTAACTTCAAATGTATTCTTTATCAGATGATTTGCTTTACATTTGTAGATTTTTGTCACATTCAATAGTTACTGGTTTAGTTTATATGGGACAACATTCAATGATGTGTCCAATAAGAAAGTTCATTTTTTATTGTCTATTATTTAGTGAAATGTTTCTTATTTAAATCATTTTGACAAGTGCTTTAATGATTTGTTTTCCAAGCTAAGGTATCCACTTAATATGCAGACCTTTAAATTTTTTTCATTGTGGATATTTTTCAAAATCAATTAATTTCACTCAATATGAGCAAGGACTTTAGGAGATCAAAATAATTTGCCATAAACTATTGAAGACAATGTTACTTTATAATTAAGTCTAGTGGCATATATGGACATATCTTCAGAGTTGATGATTATATTATTTTAAATTTATTTAGATGCAAAAAGAATTCTCAGATAGGATTGAATTTGGAGATGAATGGCATTTTTCTGATCCACAAACTAGCTAAATGATAAAGTGCTAATGTATAGTTTTACAGAAATATTTTCAGTATTCCTTCAAACTATGGTAGTATTTTGAAATCAAATTTAAGATTTACAAAGCCTGGAGTTTTAATATCTTTGGAATTAGTTGTCTTTGAAATTGTGCATTTCTAATTAACTTCTAAAATTTTATGGATATTATTCACTAGAAAAAAGTAGAGTGTCACTAAGAAAATAATTGAATATAGAATTGATGGCTCATGTCTTCACTATATATCTGGATTTTAAAACATAGGTAGTGTTCTTTTATATTTTAGTCAAATAAGTAGATATATTTACTTGTCACAATAAATTTGAAGTCATATGTAATAAGATCTGAATATAGCTTCAACTATTCCACAACATTTTAACCAGTCAGTAACATTTGGAAAAAATTTCAAGTTGTCAATTTACAGATAAAATTGCATTTACTATAACGATCTAAGTTCTAATTTATGGGAAATTATTGGTAACTGTCAAAAAAAATTAATCTTGAATTTTATAGAATTTTGAAACTTGCTTGCAATAGATGTTAAAAGCAAGTTTTTTTTCTGTGTTTCTGTTCCTTAAAACATACCATTTGGCACATTAAAGTGCACTGCCTGATATGGCTGGAAGTAAACCTGTGGTGGGCCAGATGGGACATAATAAGAAGGGTATCCTCCCTCAGTAACTATATATGGGGCAGGCTGATAAAAGCAAGTAACATTGTTTGTATTAGGTAAAATATTTTGTTCTCCAAGTACTTTTAAAGCCATAAGAGTGATCATATTAAGAGTTTGCCTTCTTTCATGTCCCATGAGGCAAACAGTGCTTTGGTTGACAACTCCATGTAAGGTCATAAGGTAGTCGTATTTGCTCTTTTCTTCACCAATGAAGTGGTTACGAAGGTACGATTCAATTTTCTTTTGTTGTTCTGCTACACCAGGAAAATCAATGAAAAATCTAGAACACATATAACGTTCCAGGATCTTAATTTCTACTTCACTAGCTGGTTTGAAGTCACGAACCAGCAGGTTGCTGTACTTCAGAAGGCCACCACCTCTAATCTCTTCAGGTTTTCTGGTAGATATAAGCTTGTACTTCAAATGTATCATTGCTTCTTGAAAATTACCATACATACTTTCAGCTACTACAACAGGATAGGATTCTTTGGTCAGCTTAGCATTTTTGTCACAATAGAAATCTAACATGCGATCCAAAAGAATTTGAAAGGAATCTACACTAAACTCAAACTGTCGCCTGATAGAATTCACAAATTTTAGTTCGACATTCTTCCCATTGTTATTTGAGAGTGAGATGAGACTCCAGCGATCATGGTTATTGCAAACTTTGACCATCTTCTGAACATAGGCATCTTTCATGGTTCTTTGAGTAAGCTTGTCTTTTTTTACACCTTTTGGTAAAAAATCAAGCAAACAACCTAGAACAACATCCTTAACAACATGAAATTCTTGATCACATGGAAGATCAACACCAAATATAATATCCAGATCTTTATAGCTGATGCCATTATGGCTTGCAAGTATATAACTTGCAGTAGAACCATTCAGTCGGGTATCTTTAACAACAATGCCTTGCTTAATAAGTTGGTCTTTGACAACATGAATGATATCTTTTGGTTTTACCTGCAAAGTGGGGAAATTTCCCCTCCCATGAATGGGAATTATTTCATCTAACACACGGTCCAGTACTACCACTTGATCCCAAGTGAGATTGCTGAATCCAAGTTCAGACATTTTGAGGCCAGTAGATTAAGAAAGCAACCTATTGAAAGAAACACATTGAGAGTAAATGTTTGCTTCTTAAGAAAAATGTTATACCAAAGCATATTAAAATACATTCATATTCATTATCACATTCTAAAATTTAGAAATAAATATCAATATTAAATTATTCATGCTAAATCTGGTGGGATAAAAGCTACCATGATTACATAATTGTAATAATCGGATATGCTGGTAAATGCAAACTGATTTTTTAGGGATAAATTGGAGCTTGTAATTGTGGCTGATGCAAAATGCTATCATTAGAAAAAAAATGTTACCCCTTATCAATCTTTTTCATGTACATACAGTGTTTGGTGGTATAAATGTGTTCAACATATCATATACATCATTGGGCTTAACTGTCATGGAATTATAGTGAGAACAGATACTTGCTGTGTGTGAAAGGCTCAATGGACTAAAGGGTATAGTGCTTAAAAAGAATTCACAAGACTATTATTGCATATACTAACTTTCATATATAATACTTCTCTCATATTAAAGAGGTAAAGTTCTATATTGGTTTATTCATTCTTTATATTCTTGAGGATAACTATCACTATCATTTCTGTTTGCCCAAAAGAACTTACAAAATATTAGTTGAATGTCACTTTGCAACAATGGTAAAGCAAGGTAGACTACTATATTTTTATCCAAAATGAAAACAATTTATAAAACCATAAGACTGCTGAGCTTTAACGAATGCTTAAAAGGCGAAAGATTTATATAATCTGAAGAGAAACCAAATTGTTTAAATAGGGATACAGGTGGACCCATTGCAACAATGAGATGTACAAGTCGTTATGTCAAAAAATGAACTTTACAACTTTGGCGGGGTGGTGGGGGGGAAGGGAGGATGGGACAGGAGATGGGGGGGAGATTGGAAGGGATGGGAAGGGGAAACAAAGGAGGAGGCAACAATGCTTGATAAGAAAGGTACTCATTATCTTGCTCATGCAATTGTAACCCTTCTGTACAGTATTTTCACAATAAAAAAATGTTTCACAGAAAAAAAATAAATAATGTTTACTGTATATGTCCAATATAATATGCTCAGATATTTTTATAATTTGGGTAATATCTGGAAATTAAATGTTTATAGTATGCATAAACACTATAAATGCAATTATGTATAATTCTATAGTCATGTACATATACAGTGATTATGTGACTATTTAAGTGCCTTACTAACCTAAGTAAATAAATCTAAGAGATTAAATAAATTCCATTATGGAATAGTTCTAGAATTATATAATCTTCTTGAATTCCAGGAATGATACTTTAATTAGAATTGTATTGATGGTACTCAGGAAAATCCAAACATAGAATTTAGCATTGTAAAATCCTCTAGTAGAACTAGAGAAATAGGATCATCTGGAAGTGGAGCTGTGTCTCAAGTGGTAGACTCAAGTGGTAGAGAACTAGCCTTGAGCTGAAGAGCTGAGGGACAGCGCCCAGGCCCAGAGTTCAAGCCCCACAATCGACAAAATAAAAAAAAAATTGGATCATCTTACTTGACATCTGTAGGAGAACAGACTTTGATCAAACATTTTATAAAAACCCAATTAGGCAATAGCAGATCTGTGTCAGTGAGAAGACAAAAAAGCCTATTCTGCTTCTATCTGTATTATTCTACTTGTTTATGGAATGGGCTGTTTGTTTTATTTTAAGCCATTTAAATTACAAGTATTTGGACAGTCTGATTAACCATATAAATAACCAGACCAATCCTTAAAGATTAACAAACTAAATTGATTTACACATCAGGTTTGGAATTTTTTTCATTTTATTTTATTGTATTTTTTTGTGAACATACTATACAGAGGAGTTACAATTACATGGGCAGGATAATGCATACATTTCTTATCAAGCATTGCAGCCTCCTCCTTTGTTTACCCTTCACATCCCTTCCCAGCCTCCCCCCCACCCTCCCACCCAATCCGTCCCCCCTCCCCCCCCCCCCACACCAACGTTGTAAAGCTCATTTTCAACATGACAACTTGTACTTCTCATTGTTGCAACAGGTCCACCTGTATCCTTAAACGACTTGTTTTTCCCCATCTCCTCCACAAGTTATACCGACATCAAATATAGTGAAAGCAGGGGTTATACTGTGGGGGAGGGGCATACAAAGCAACAAAGAAATAATCTTATAAATGCGTTAGAAACAAATGCATGAAAGAAAAAAAACATTAAAATAGATATCTAAGGGTTCATTTTCCTAACATCACATTACCTGAACTTTTCCACTTGACTCATACATGTACTAGATATTGCAAATAAGGGAAACCATGGGACCTATGTTTCTTTGGGCCTGGCTTACTTCACTTAATATAATTTTTTCCAAGTCTTTCCATTTCCTAACAAATGGGGCAATGTCATTCTTTCTGATGGAGGCATAGAATTCCATTCAGGTTTAGAATTTTTGTAATTTATCTGTCATGGGAAATAATCAATGTATTTGGACACTGTAAGGAGCACTATGAACATGAGTTGATAGAACATAAAATATCTGACAATGCTATTTTAAAATTTTCCTATTTGAAGTTAATCATTTTATATTCATGTTATAAATATGAAAAAGGAGTAGTTTATAATGATGCTGACTTCATTTGAATGTTTTAGGAAGATCAACAATTTACCTAAATATGTATTTTATACATATTACATATAAACTATATAAATTGATGACATAGGACAAGTTTAAAATTCTCAATATGCAAATTTCTTCTGCAAAGAAAACTTTTACTTCCTTATGGAATTTTTTCTTTGCCAATATAAGTGAAAACATTTTCTTGTGACCTAATCTGAAGGTTAGAATCTCTATATAAAACATTTATAATATGGTTTAAAGGGAAACCTTAATATTGCTTAAGTGATATTATTGAAACAAAGAATTATTTTCCATACAGCAATTGACAAGACTTTTATGTGAAAATAAACAACTACAGACATGATTAAATTAACTAGCTTGCAGAAAGCAGAAGTCCTCCATCAAAAAAAAAAACACCAGTAAACTCCATTTAGTGACTTATATCTGGCTCAGGGACATTAAGAAAAAAAAGGAAGGAACAAAAATGTTATTTTCCACATGCAATCATAGTAAGATCTTGCAGAGACAAAACCCTCTAACTTATATGTTAGTGGCTCATACCTGTAATCCTAGCTATTCAGAGGCAGAGATCTAGATAATCTTTTTCAAAGACAGTCCAACTATTAAATTCTGAAAGGCTCTATCTCCAATTGATCAGCAAAATGCCAGAATGAAGTGGTGGCTTAAGTAACAGAGTATCAGCTATGAGCAAAAATGCCAAGCAAGAGCACAAGGCTCTGAATTCAAGCTCCAGTACCGGCGTGCATGTGTGCACACACATATGTCCAAAATTTAATTTCACTTTACACTAGGAATGTAGCACAGTTCATTAATATTCAACTTTTAGTCACCAGTTAAATTACCTTTGCTACAAATTCCAAACTTTCTAGACTTTAAGATGATCTAGAGAACAATTTTATCTTATTATTGTGTTTTACTGTATTTCATTTATTTGGGTAGTTCTGGAGTTAGGCAATCATGCTACCACTTGACCCATGTCTCTAGCTTTTTGAGTTTTAGGTTATTTTCCAGACAAGATCTTATAGATTTTTGCCCAGAGATGGCTTCTGACTTCGATCCTCCTAACTAGCTGAGATCACATATATGAACCATCACTCAATCTATTTGTTGAATTGGAGGTCTCGTTAAGCTTTTTTGCTTTGGTTGGTCTCAATTTCTGCCTCCTAAGTATGATCCTTCTTATTTCTGCCTCTTAAGTAACATGGATTACAAATACATACCACCAGATGTGACTTCTAAAGAACTTTAAAACCACATAAAATAATTTGGTGTCAATAATTATAAATACAATCAAGCCACCTTGCCAGCATGTGGGAAATGGTGCCAGTTGAGCAACATATTATTCAACTCTCAAAATCAGATTATTAATAACCAGTTAGGTTACTTATTTTACTTTTCTCTTGCCACAACTATACAAGCGTGTTTTGAAAATAGTTAATTTTTACTAAATTACTAAGCAATTCTGAGCTATCATTACACTGATCAACCTTACTACTATATATACATCAGGGGTTGAGAAGGTAGCCCAGTGTTAGAGTGCTCACCTATCATGCATATAGCCCTGGGTTTAATTCCTCAGCACCACATAAACAGAGAAAGCCATAAGTGGTACTGTGGCTCAAGTGCTAGCCTTGTGCAAAAGAAGCTCAGGGACAGCACCCAGGCCCTGAGTTCAAGCCACAGGACTCAAAAAAAAAAACTACTATAAGCAAATCAAATGTAAGTCACATATTTTACAAACTTATTTTAAAGTATAATTATAATAAATCTGTGATACATATATACACAAATATATATGCACATCAATAAAATGGCTTATATATAATAGAATATATGTCATGGAATAAATACAGGTGACTTTTATTCATCTGGAATGTATACACCTACCAATTAACATGAAAATTAAGATTTGATGGTAATTTTGTTTTCCTCACACAGCTACTACTCATTGTCATAACAATTTATAAGATCAATAGAATCATTTTAAAAAACAATTTAACTATAACATTTAAGTGTCATGTGTGACTCATGGCTCAGGACTTAATTACCTTATACAATACAGCCAATCCCCCATATGCTGAAGATGAAAGGAACACATCAGAAAATTTCTTGTGAAATGATTTGAATTAAAACACACAGGTCAAAATAAACTCTGGATGACTATGATAGTAAAGGTGGGAAAAGTCTAACAAAATTAATACTACAAGTACTGTGTTTGGCATGATACATCTCTCAGTTACTTAAAGAGAGCTTTTGGTGCTCGCTTTGGCAGCACATATACTAAAATTGGAATGATAGAGAGAAGATGAACATGGCCTCTGCACAAGGATGACACGCAAATTCGTGATGTGTTCCATATTTTTAAAGAAAACTTCTCTGAAGAGGAAATAAGAATGGCCAATAGACGCATGAAGAAATGTTCAACCTCTCTAGCCATAAAAGAAATGCAAATCAAAACAACATTGAGATTCCACCTCACCCCAATTAGAATTGCTATAATCAAGAAATCTAATAACAATACATGATGGAGGGGATGTGGACAGAAGAGAACCTTACTGCATTGTTGGTGGGAGTGTAAACTTGTTCAACCACTTTGGAAAGTAGTATGGAGGTTCCTCAAAAGACTCCACATAGAGCTCCCCTATGACTCAGCAATCCCATTTTTGGACATTTACCCAAATGATTACAAACAATATCATATACGAAAGCTACCAGCACAGCTATGTTTATTGCAGCATTATTTACCATAGCTAAGATATGGAACCAACCCAGATGCCCCTCAGTAGATGAATGGATCAAGAAAATGTGGTATATATACACAATGGAATTCTATGCCTCTATCAGAAAGAATGACATTGCCCTATTTGTTAGGAAATGGAAAGACTTAGAAAACTATGTTAAGTGAAGTAAGCCAAAGAAACATAGGTCCCATGGTTTCCCTTGTTTGCAATAACTAGTATATGTCTGAGACAAGCAGAAAAGTCAGATAAGATGATGTTAAGCGAAATGAACCCTAAGATAGGGACACAAGTGGTTTTTCTTCCTTTCTATTGTTTCTAACCTATTTATAAGGTACCACGTGATTTTTTTTTGTTGCTTTGTATGTCTCTCCCCCATGGTATAACCCCTGTGTTCACTGTATTTGATGTTGGTATAATTTGTGGAGGGGAAGGGAAAAAACAAAATGCTTAAATAGGAATACAGATTGACCCATTGCAACAATGAGATGCACAAGATGAGATGCTATGTCGAAAAACAAACTTTACAATTTAGGCGGGGGGGGGGGGGGGGGGTAGGGAGGGTGTAGTTGAGGAGGTGAGAGGAATGGGATGGTAGGGGAAAAACAAAGGAGGAGGCCACAATGCTGGATAAGAAATGTACTCATTATGTTGCTATGTAACTGTAACCTCTCTGTACAGTATTTTCACAATAAAAAAACATTTCAAAAAAGAGAGTTTTTGAACATGGAGCATAAAGCAATACTTTCATTGGGTACATGTTCAAATTCAAGGAAAGAATTTTTAGTACTCTGACAAGTAAGCCTGAACACAGCACAAAGCCTGAAACTCCTAATCATTCTTCTCAAAATTTGACAATGACTCATTCTTGCAGAGCATTTAACTATTTTTCTCTCTCCTTCTAATTTACTCCTAAGCTAATATTTTCCATATCCAGCTTAACCAATATTAGTATGCCTATAATGTAAGGCTCTAATAAACTTTGAAATAATCATTTTATTGATTAACTTCATTTGGGGATGAAAATTAAAGTGAGTTGTCCAGATATCGCAGAGGATTGTGAACTGACATTTGCATAATAAATGAAGTATAATTTTTTCTCCCTACTACAAACTACAGTCCCTCAGAAAATGGAAAGAAAAATAGAACTTAGTAACTTTTCTTATCTATAACAATATTCAAAGTATATTTTCAAAGAGAATGAGAAAGACTTACACTGGAAAAAATAACTTTCACAGCTGCAATGCAGTTAATATGATGATTCACTGGATCTTGCAGTGAAGACAGGACTTTTCATCTTATCACTTTAAAACGTTATGAACCACTTTATCTGAAGAGAGAAGAAATCAAGAGAGTGTTTGTTTGTTTTTATGCGAGTCCTCAGGCTTGAACTCAGGGCCTGAGTGCTTTTTCTAAGGAGTTTTTGCTCAAATAATTTAGTTTCTAGCATTCTACCACAGATCTACTTCTAGCTTTTGGGGTGATAATTAGAGATAAGATTCTTATAGACATTCCAGTCCTGGCTGGCTTGGAATTTCAATTCTCAGATCTCAGCCTTCTGAGTAGCTAGGATTACAGGCATGAGCCCTCAATACCCAGCTAGCAGTGTTTCTTGGTAACTATTATGCATAAGTAAATAACCTGATCCTTGTGCTCAGTAGTCCTGGAAATTACATACACACACACACACTCACATACACATACATACACACACAGATACACATACACAGATACACATGCACAAAAAAGAAAATAATTGACTTCATTGGTAGTCTTCAAATTGTAGTACGCATCAGTTATATGAATGAATTCTAAACTAGCTGATTTCTTGGGCCTACCCACATCCAGAATTTCTGATTTATTTAGCAGGTCATAAGGAGAGCCTGAGAATTTGCATTTGTAGTACTTTTCAGATAATAGTGATGCTGTTTGTCAGGGAACCACATTTTATGAGTCACTTTAGTAAAAGAAACTGTGAAGCAATGTAAATGTACAATAGTCTCAAGAGGAATACCTTATAATTTGGCTACATCTATTTAATTTGTTTTTTTTGGGTCCGGTCGTGGGGCCTTAACTCTGGGCGCTGTCCCTCAGCTCTTCAGCTCAAGGCTAGCGCTCTACCACTTGAGCCACAGAGCCACTTCCCGCTTTTTTCTTTTTGCTTATGTGGTGCTGAGGAATCAAACCCAGGGCCTCGAGCACGCAAGGCAAGTGCTCTACCACTGAGCCACCTTCCCAGCCCCACATCTATTTAATTTTAAACATTATACCAAATAATATAAGAATTCTAATCAAAATCAATACTATTTTAAACTAGGCATTTAAAAACATTTTGTAGCCGGGTCCTGGTGGCTCACGCCTGTAATCCTAGCTACTCAGGAGGCTGAGATCTGAGGATTGTGGTTCAAAGCCAGCCCAGGCAGGAAAGTCCATGAGACTCTTATCTCCAATAAACCACTAGAAAACCAGAAGTGGCACTGTGGCTCAAGCGGTAGAGTACTCGCCTTGAGCTGAAGAGCACAGGGACAGCACCCAGGCCCAGAGTTCAAGTCCCACGAATGACAAAAAAAAACATTTTGTAAAATTCTAACACTATTTTCTCAACTATACACAGACTCATTGGAAGCTTCTCTAAAGCCTGTAATGTGTTTCTAAAATAGAACTATAACATTTCCTACCTAGAGTAAATGACTGTATGTAATAGTGGATTCCTATAGTCTAGCAACCTTCAACACACACACACACACACACACACACACACACACACACATTCATAAGTATCTACCTATAGATAAATTTTGCTCACAATCTATCGTATTTCATATGTCCCAAGAAGTATGAAATGTTGGATGATTTTTTTTATTTTTTTAAGATTTCTTAATCTTTTTTTATTGTGAAAATACTGTACAGAGGGGTTACAATTACATGGGCAAGATAATGAGTACATTTCTTACCAAGCATTGTAGCCTCCTCCTTTGTTTCCCCTTCCCATCCCTTCCCATCTTGGATGATTTATTTTTATATATTGTATTTCTTTGTGGGAAAAATGTCAGTCTGTGTGAAATGGTAAGAAATAATATTGCTGTATTTAACTTAACTGTGATTTACTCATAACCAATAATTTTTCTTTTAAAAATACATGCAGGGCCGGGCGCTGGTGGCTCACGCCTGTAATCCTAGCTACTCAGGAGGCTGAGATCTGAGGATCGCGGTTCAAAGCCAGCCCGGGCAGGAGAGACCGTGAGACTCCTATCTCCAATAAACCACCAGAAAACTGGAAGTGGCGCTGTAGCTCAAGTGGTAGAGCGCTCGCCTTGAGCTGAAGAGCTGAGGGACAGCGCCCAGGCCCAGAGTTCAAGCCCCACGACCGACCAAAAAAAAAAAAAAAATACATGCAGGGCACCAGTGGCTCACACCTGTACCTATATTCAGGAGACTAAGATATGAGAACTAAGGTTCTGAGCCAGCTCAGAAGGACAAATTGTGAGAATCTTATCTCCATTTAACCAGTAAACTGTTGGAAATGGAATCATGGCTGAGGTGGAAGTGGAAGAGTGCCAGACATGAGCAAAAAAAGCCAAATAAGACTATAGGGCCCTGAGTTCAAGTCCCAGTACCAGCAACAAAGATTAGGGATCAGAACCAATCTTAATTATTCATTGTTACTACTTTGCGCCTGGCTCAATGATGAAAATAATAAGATGATCAATGTTTTGCTGTTTTTCCTTCAAAAGCTAAAAATTGTGATGTCATTCAAAAAGTTCGTTGCTCAAAGAAAATTTTTTCATTTAATAATTTCTGTGGTGTACAGGGGGAGTTTTGAAGGAAAGAAAGTGCCACAATAGCTATATAGCACTAAGTAAGATGATTCCTTTTAACCAAATTATCTTAAATCAAGTTTGATTTTGTTTCCAATTCTCAACAGTGTAAAGAACATTTTTTTTTACCCAAAGCACTAGGATAACAAAATGAGTAAAGGCAGTAAAAACCAAAGCAAGTGGGTTGCATTTAATGTGTGATTTCTGCACCAATAGAGACATCTAGTGCTTTAAATTTCCTGATTACAGAGAAAATAAATTAAGTGTGTGTGTGTGTGTGTGTGTGTGTGTGTGTGTGTGTGTGTGTGTGTGTGTGTGCATGTGTGCGTGCGTGTGTACATCCATGCTGGTACTGGGGCTTGAACTCTGGGCCCAGCCACTGTCCCCTAAGCACTTTTTGCTCAAGGATAGCATTCTACCATTTCTGGGCAGCTCAAGGCTAGCCCTCTACCATGTGTCACAGTTTCAATTCTGGCTTTTTGGTGATTAATTGGAGATAAGTGTCTCATGGACTTTCCTGTCCTGCCTGGCTTTGAACTGCAATCCTCAGATCACAGGTTCCTGAGTTGCTAGGATTACAGCCATGAACTACCCACATCTGGCTTGTCAAAATAAGTTTTGCTTATAAAAGAAACAAAAATGTCCTTATCCAATGTAGATAAAATACCTAAAGAAACTTCATTGCCTAAAAGAATTAGTATAAACATTGAGTTCTGTAAAAATCTATAGCAATCTTCTATAAGCATTATAATAAAGTGTTCATCAGCTATTCCCAATCAATATTTACTTCATAATTTTTTCAAATACATACCTCAAGCAAAATGAATCAACTATAATGAATATTACAATATTTTCTGGGCAAATTCTGTGTTAGCTTATTGAACTCAAAATATTTACTTATAAAGCAATACTATAGTTCAGGTTAAATATGGCCAAAATTGAAGGTT
Organism: Dipodomys spectabilis; assembly: GCF_019054845.1. Classification (NCBI taxonomy): domain Eukaryota; kingdom Metazoa; phylum Chordata; class Mammalia; order Rodentia; family Heteromyidae; genus Dipodomys; species Dipodomys spectabilis. The sequence continues at coordinate 1,863,485 of NW_024871101.1, read as the reverse complement.
TTAAATGAAATCATGCAAACATTTAAAAGAAAAATGACCTTGTGTGTTCAAATATTGAATTTTTTATTGTTTAATTTGCAATTTTAATATAGATGTGATACTTAAATAATCACAGTGCATGGATTTTAAATAAACTTTCAGAACTCAGAAGATTAAGTTATTTAAATGCATACATGAAGCTTTACTATTGTGTTGTGCATACAATTTTGAATGATTTAGATCCAGGACAATAATTACATTAAAAAAATTGTCACTTATGCCTTAATGCAATGTTGATATTAGAAGTCTATAGAATTTAAATATTCAAGAAAGAGCTCTCCATAATATTTACCTTTAGTATTAGTCATTTTTAAATTTGGTTCTGAAAACATGAATAATGATGCTAAAACTTCCAATTTAGGCCAATTCACAAACTTATTTTAGTTGCAATAAAGCTCAGATCCCAAAATATTAGCAAGAAATCCATTTATCATGGATTCTACTGATAAGATTAATGGATTAATTTTCAAAGTGTATAGCAACTCACATATATCTCAGATAACTGTGAAGCTTGTGAAAAAGGTGCTTATTTTTAAATTGTTTCTCTAATTTTTCAAAATTGACATTTTTATTATACTGAATATGAACTTATTATACACATTTTAACTGCTACACATGACATAGGTCTCAGAAATATAATTAGGCTTATTGTAATCAAGGTTGGAGAGGAAAGAAACATCAATTTTCCTTATGCCAAAAGATTGTCACAGTTTTAAAGGCATTAGTTATATTCAGATCTACAACAATCAAGGAGTATATTTTCTACTTTAGTGATTATATCTGGATTTTTTAACTTAAAAAACCCAAACAGTACTTTTTGATTCTTAGATGAAATATAACTAAGCATCACACTTGAAGAGATCATTAAAAGTAAAGAGAATGTCAAATCCAGATATAATCACTAAAGTAGAAAATATACTCCTTGATTATTGTAGATCTGTATATAACTAATGCCTTTAAAACTCTGACAATGCACTTGCTGGGCAAACACTTTGCCACTGAGCACATCCCAGCACTCAAAATATTCTTAACTAGTATATGTCTGGGACAAGCAGAAAGGTCAAAAGCTATGTACATATGGCCAGATAAGATGATGTTAAGCAAAATGAACCCAAAGATAGGGACACAAGTGGTTTTTTCTTGCTTGCTACTGTTCCTAATGTATTTATAATGGATCATGTGATGTTTTCTGTTTCTTTGTATGTTCCTCCCCCACAGTATAACCCATTTTCACTGTATTTGATGTCGGTGCCATTTATCTTGTATATATACTTCTCTAGCTTAGAGAGGGAAGGGAAAAAACAAAATGCTTAAATAGGGATACAGGTTGACTCATTATAACAATGAGATGTACAAGATACTATGTTGAAAACAAACTTTACAACTATGGCTGGAGGGGGTAGTTGTGGAGCTGGGAGGGAAGGGATGGAAGGGGAAAACAAAGGAGGAGGCAACAATGCTTGATAAGAAATGTACTCATTACCTTGCTAGTGTAACTCTAACCCCTCTGTACCGTATTTTTCAATAAAAACATAGTTAAAATGTTTTTACTGAGAATTTATACACGTTTTAATTTCCTGTCACTAATTTGTAGAAAAAACTCATAATGTTTGTGTAGGTGGATCCATAGTGAAAGAAGTCCTTTAAAAGTTGAAATGTTTAAGTGAAAGGTACATGGGGAAATTTAAGCTAATCACGGCAGGCATCTAAACAGATAAAGATGAGCCCATAAGATCCAAAAGGGAAGAACTTTGTCTTTAAAAACTTGGTGCTCATAAACTTAAAAGGAATGCCTTTTCCCAGTTAAATCTTTACTTCTAATATCAGAAAAAAAACTGTCACTTTCTTTGCTTTCCTAATCCACATATATATGCATACATGTATATTTCCTGTTTTTTTATTGTGAGAATTGTTTATGTTTCTATGACTGTTGTCTGTTGCTCTTAACTGTTAAGAGTGTGCATCAAGATAATAATCTACCAGCTCACTTCAGGTTTAGTGCTTATTCTTTACTGTGAGTCGAATAAGCAGCTAGTAACACAGCCTTTATCCTAGTCTTCCTCTGCTGTTTACAGTACTCAGTAGAAAGGGATAGCTATGCAAAGTCAGCATCCACTTGTTGGGCTTCTTTTGCTTCTGTTATATCTAATACGGAGTTGTTGTCTTTGGAAAATGCTATCAAGCAGAGATGCACTGGCATAAGACAACTCCAGTTCCCTTTGAAGGGAGTGAATTTACTCTGGCAAGTTGGGAGCTGTCACTACCTAGTAAGATCAAAATGCGCCCCCTCCCCTTCACTTGTTGCTGTTCAACTCATAGTGACCCTTACATTAAATGCAGAAAGATGATAAGCATTTCCTAAATCACTTCAGATCTCTAAACTCTTTTGTGGATATATTTGTCAAGATTCAGAAGATTAAATACACACTGGAGTCTGAACGGGACTCCAGGATTACAGTCATCATATACATTTCCACATGACACACACACACTCCATAAAAGCAAGAAAGTAGTAACTCACCAGAATTCTCCAGGAAAAAAAAAACAGTTTTTTTTTTTTAAATATCTGTTCCCATTCCCCCATCCCCACCCCGTCCCTTCACCATACCCTCTCTTAAGCCATTAAACTCACTTCACCAACTGCTGTTCTCTTCAATACCTTCCAGTCAAGGAGCAACTAAATTGGGAGAGGGGTGCTCCAGTGAGGCTCCTGAGAGAGCCTGCTGGAAAGCAAGGAATGAGGGGGGTGTTAAAGAAAGAAAGAAATGCAAAATTGTTTTAAATAGGGGGAAAATAAGGAAAGAAAAAAAGTAATAAGGAAGGAAAGAAAAAATTAAGGAAGAATGGAAAGAAAGCAGAAAGCAAGCACAACAGCTGTCAGTGCTGCTGAGCCGCTGCTGTCCAAGGATTATTGGGTGCTGAAATGACTTCCCCAACACACCCCTCTAGTCCTGCTCACCCACTCCACAGACTTCCCTTCCTTTGGCTCATCCCCCTCTGGTAGCGTAAACCATTTCCATGGCAACCTGTCGTCACACAATTTAAGGTGGTCCGTAGTAACCAGTCATGTGTGTTCTACATGCCCCAGGCGTGTGATCTTTCTACTACTTTCCATTCTCTTTTAGTGTTGAACTTTCTCGGATGAAATAATACTCCCTTCCCAGACGGAAAATCAATTTCCTTTCTTCCTTGCAAATGTTTCCTAGTCTCAAAGCTTTACTGTCTCCCACCAATACAACCTCCTCTCTCTCTCCCAAACACACACACACACACACACACACACACACACACACACACACACACACACACACACACACAAACACCCTTCCACATTTCTTGAATAATTTCTAACCAACTTAAGTTCCTGTCCAAAAGGCACTTTTGCTGAAATATGTGCTTTTTTTCCCTAGTAGATATTTTCTTAACATATTAATCACACAAAGTCTCTTCCCTTACTTCAACACCTTTCACTCTTAGTTTGGATAGAAATACTCAGGTTTTCCCTGTTTTCTACTACAGTCGCTAACACTTATAAAGAAAACAGCTGGATATAGGTTTTCTTTAAAGAAACAATTTCAAAATGTAATAGTTAAAAGCCTAAAATAGAAATATCCACTAAAATAGATATTATCCATGTGAAATCCACTAACTTTAATATTAATGTTATAATTGTTTGTAATGTTTAATTGCACTAAACCATTTCTCTAGGGCAAGATAAAGTTAATTCATTTTGCCTGTACCTAAAGATTATGTCTCATGAATGCTTTTCTTTTTAATATTTTAATTTTTTTATTGTGAAAATACTGTACAGAGGAATTACAATTACATGGGCAAGATGAGTACATTTCTTATCAAGCATTGTAGCCTCCTCCTTTGCTTCCCCTTCCCATCCCTTCCCATCCTCCCCCCCCCCCCCCCCCCCGCCCCCCCATCCTCCCCGCCCCCCCATCCTCCCTGCCCCCCCTCCCCCCCACACCAAAGTTGTAAAATTCGTTTTCAACATAACATGAATGCTTTTCAAGGAGGAAAACATCTACACAGAATCTTTGAAGTTATAGAAAAATCCATAAATTTGTAAACCTTTTGATTACCTGACTACAGCTTTGCTTTGCTATTATGTATTAATTACATTTGTTATCTATAAAAGAGATCTAAGCAGACTAACTTCAATTTCAGTTCAGTTCACAAATTTCTCAAGATATATTTTTCAAATCATTATCAGATGGTGCTGAGGTGTCAGTGTACTAGTTAATTTATCTAGGTAGTTTTGTAATTCCTTCAAACTAGAATTGTGAGTTAAGGAAATTCTGGATACTCTACCAATATATTATTTATCTATCCTATTTTTTACTCTTGGGTAAGACCAGAAAATTATATTTTTGTTCTATTCATTTATTTTAATTTTCATTGTTCTTCATAGTATATTTGTTTAATAAAAACAATTAGATAATATGAAGAAACAAACCAAAAATTACTATCCCTTGAATTCCTATGAATCAATAAATTACAATGAATAATCAGAAAATTATATTAAAATAATGCTGATTCATTTTTCAGCTCATTAACAGCTCAATTTTACCATAGTCATGATTCTAAACACAATTATGAAAAATATATTTTCTAAGACATTCAGAATACACACTCATTTGAGTGGAATAAAGTTTTTCTGGAAAAAAATGAAAATTAAATGTCAATTTCAATATCTAATCATAGTAGAAACTAAAAGGAAAATTAATGAAACTTTCTACAGGGTTTCTCATCATATCTTTGATTACATATTTTGATGAGCTTGAATTAAACGACACTAATACTCTGAAGACTCCTTTTTCAGAGTTTCCCCAACTAATCTCCTCACATTCTATGCACCTCACTTGTTATAACACCATGGATACTGTTGCCAAGAGACAAGAAATATTATTGCATCATTACTGCTCTTATAGTTAGCTTTTTCAAATGAGAAATTTAAATGAGGCAATTCAAATTTCCAAAGTATGAAGAAAAACAATGCTATGTGTAAACTAATAAAAATTAAATTAACATCCTTTAAGATATCTGGACTTAAAAACAGTAAAGATATACAGATAACCCATATAGATATCCAAATATTTTTATTTTTTGGTTTTGTAAATGTCTATTCATGAATTCAATACTAAGTGATAAGTTCTGAAATACAAACTTGTCTTTTACTCCTCAATGAGTACTATTCTCAAAAAAATCTTAACAGTCAAAATGCATTCTGATTAACATTTTATGATGTCTTGAATGCAAAAAATGAATTGAAATATTTACAATAATAAGTTCTTCCCAAGGCATTTCTTCATCAAACTATACAAAAAAATATGCACATTTGGATGGCCTCAAGGTGAATCAAGATACCTGTTTGATTTTTTTCCTGGCACTATTATACATGCTAAAGAAAACAATTTTTGAATAAATTTTAATAATGACAGGAAGAAATGGCACTGTTATTGCTGATAACATGATATAGTATATCCCTAATATTCAACCAAAATATATCTGATGAGTAAATTCAGTTAAGTTACAGATGACAAAATAAATGTATTAAGATCAATAGTGTTCCTCTATATTAAAATTAATTTTTATAAAAAGAACTGAAGCTAAAAAGTAAAATATTTTGGAATAAATTTAATCAATGTGACAAACTAAGCAAAAAAGACCAGAAGACTTTGTCTCCAAAATAATCAGCAAAAAACAGGCTGGAGTTGTGGTTCAAGTGGTAGAGAGAAAGCAGAGCAGGAAAGTCAAGTAAGTGTGAGGACTTGAGTTCAAAATATGATACTAGGAAAGAAAGAGAGAGACAGAGACAGAGGCAGAGAGAGAGAGGGAGGGAGGGAAGGAGGGAGAAAGAAAGAAAAAAGAAAGAGAGAAAGAGGACTAAAAGAATAAAAAAGAAAAAAGCAAAGAAAAAAGAATGAAAAAGGAAGAAAAGAAAAGAAAAAATGAATAAAAAAGAAAGAAACAAAGGGAGGAAGTGGCGCTGTGGCTCAAGTGGTAGAGCGCTTGCCTTGAGCTGAAGAGCGCAGGGACAGTGCCCAAGCCCAGAGTTCAAGCCCCACAACCAAAAACAAAACAAAGAAAAAAGAAGAAAGGGAGAGAGAAGAGAAACTAAGGGAAGAAAGGATTTCAATAGTACCTCAAAGTTATCTATGGAAATGTATATTAATATCCAAGTATTAAAGCTACTGCTCAAAGACTTGTTTCTTTTTATCTTTATATATACATATATTTATTATTGTAAAGATACTATACACAGGGGTTACAGTTACATGAGCAAGGTAATGAGTCCATTTCCTGTCAAGCATTGTTACCCCCTCCTTTGTTTTTCCCCGACAATCCCTTTCCTACCCAACTCCTCCTCCCCCAAAGTTGTGAAGTTAGTTTTCAACATAGTGTCTTGTACATTTCATTGTTACAGTGGGTCATCCTGTATCTTTATTTCAGCATTTTGTTATTTCCCATCCCCTTCCCAAATTAGAAAAATTGTTTCTTTAAAGAATTATTTGACATCTAATTTTCCCTAAACACATGACACAAAGCTGAGCACTACTATCAGGTATTATTTAGAAGATTTTAAAATTCTTCAGATCAACTCATTATTACAATCACTGAGGTAGATACCATTATCTACATAGTTTTTGGTGCCAGGAATCAAACCTAGGGCTTCACACACTCTAAATAGACACTGTAGCACTCAATTATGTCTCTTTAACCCATATTATCCACATTTTAAAATTTATGAATTTGAGAAATTATCTAATTTGTTCAGGTAACATTGCTTTGAAGTGGTAGAAGTTAAAAATCCTAGGTCTATTTTTTTGCACAAACAAAAGTATTTATACTTTTGTTTAATGTATACATATTACACTGCTTTTCAAGAAGCTTGTTATATTTTCATATACTTGAGATAAAGATAAATTTGCTTTATAAGTGGACATGCTCAATACATAGTGATACTTCTACTAAACTTCTTCAAATGGACTCTAGAGATGTTCCACACAGAATAAGCACAACTCTATGAAGAATAATGACATTTATAATTATACTTTAGCTTACATCTACTTTTAGGAGACACATTTTTGCCTGAATTTTTGATGGTATGTGGGCTGTGCTGGTACTCAGACTCTGGGCTTCATGCATAGGAGGCAATTGGATAATACTACACTACATTCTTAGCTGTTCTTTTACGTTTCAAGGGATTTTTTCCATACAGAGTTAAAAAATTTATAAATACTGCATATATGCCACGTTTATTCCCCTCAGGATTTATTTAATCAGACAAGATATATTTTTACTATCATACAAAATGCCCATACAATGTATATGGAAGGCACAAATAAATACTGTAGGAAGACTTTGAGACCATGCTGGCCAGCATTTGGGGGAACTAAGACTGTAACCATTCTAGGAATATATTCCAAAATACAGATACATGATAATTTAGAAAGTTTTATTTACTGAGTGATATATTTATAATTAAATATATTTAAGTTTTAAAGAGGAAAAATAGCAAATTTTGTTTGAATTATATGAATTTGAGTTTACAACATATTGATCTCAGTCACAGAAAGCCAGAATCAATTGATAAAATCAAGTAACTTTAAATAAAACAAGATTTAATTGCACAAAACAACCTTTTAAAGCCTTTTTTAATTATTTAAAGAATATAAACATTTAAGTAAGGTAAGACAAGTGGAGTTTATCCTAAAAAAAAGTGTAGTTGTTAAGAAAAGAATTAAAGGAATAAAGAGTACTGCAGGCCTAGAAGTACCAAAAGGAAATGACACTATCATTTATTTTAATATGTATTACATATCTGCTTTGTATCTCTATTAATAAGAAGTGTAATAAGTTATTTTAGTTTCTAAAAATCGGTATATAATACATGCTACATAATTTTCAAAGATAACATTCAAAACATTTGTTCAAAATTATCATTATAGATTTAACATAAGCTAAACTATCCATTTTCTTTGACTTAAGTTTGTATTTACAACTCCAGAATTCCAAGCTATATAAAATCCTCCTTAATTTCAAATAGAAAGGAATGTGCTTCAGCACATCTGTTTTCTTTTTTTTAATTATTGTGAAAATACCGTACAGAGAGATTACAATTACATGGGAAGATGATGAGTACATTTCTTATCAAGCATTGTTGCCTCCTCCTTTGTTTACCCTTCCCATCCCTTCCCATCTCCCGACCATCTTCCCTCCCATCCTCCCTCCCCCACCCCTTCTGACAAAGTTGTAAAGTTCGTTTTTCGACATATGACTTGTACATCTCATTGTTGCAATGGGTCCACCTGTATCCCTATTTAAACTTCTGTTTTCAAATCATCTTTTTCATGGTACAATAACCATCTTCTTTAAAATAATCTAGTTTGAATAGGAACAAGACTATCATAGCTCTGTGTAGATGGTGATATTTTATACTTTGTGTTAACTATTAATGGTTTAAGTTTGTTCCTTCCTATTTACTTCATCTCCCTCTTATATTTTACAGCATGGATTCTGATCTCATCTTTTCTAAGGATTTATTTCTGCTTTCATGAGAGAATTTTTAAATTGTCCCACTACTAGACTGAAAGCCCTATGAAAGTAGAGAATTTGCATATTTTTCAGACCATTGTATTCTATAACACAGAATACATGACTAGCATATTAAAAAATGCTCAACTTTTTTAAAAATATTTTTTCTTTGTTGAGATGGGGGTTTTGCTGTGTAGCTCAGGCTCCCTTTGAACTTGAGACCTTTCTGCCTTAGCTCCCAAGTACAAGGAATATAGGCATGAACCACTATTCCCAAATTTCACAATTTTAATGAATAAATTTGTGAGTGAATGAACTTCATAAAATTAAAGTGATAATAATTTCAATTTTCCTTTTAGGCTATATCTATTCTTCTCAAAATCTCACTTGTTTAATAGTTTTCTTTCTCTCTCTCTCTCCTTCCCCCCTTTTTTTTCTCTCTCTCTCTTTCTTCTTTCTTTCTTTTCTTCTTCTTTCTTTCTTTCTTTCTTTCTTTCGTTCTCTCTCTCTCTTTCCTTTCTCTCTTTCTCTCTTCCTCTCTTCCTTTCTCCCTTCCCTTTCCTTTCCTTTCTTTCTCTAGTCCTGGAGCTAGAGCTCAGAGTCTGGATGCTTTTCCTTAGCTTTTTTGCTCAAGACTGACTATCACTTAAAGCATACATCCACTTACAGCATTCTTTTCTCATTAATTGGAGAAAACAGTCTTGTGGAATTTTCTACCTGTACTGGCTTTGAACTATGATCCTCAGATCTCAAGCTAAGTAGCTAGGATTATCGGCATAAAACACTGACAACTGGCTAGTTTAATGGCTTTAGGTACTGCCTATGTGATGATAGCTTGTAAACTTCTATTCCAAAGTTGAACCTCCCTCCTTGAACTGAACATTTATACGTCTAATTGCATACTTGACATATCTACTTTGATGTTGAATGTGCTATTTGTTATCCAAATTAAGTTCACATATTGTTCACTGTCCCAAAACATATCCTGGTGAAATTTTCATACACTTTTTAGTTAATTGAGTCATCATGGACTTCATCTCTTTCTCTTACACCTAAATGCAATCCAAGTTCTATCTTTAAAATATGAGATGTCAAGTAACTTCTTATAACTCCACTACCTCCCTTCAAATCCAGAGTATTATCATCTCATACTTGGACTGTTGAAATAGACTCCTAATTAGTCTCTTTGATTTTTTCCTTACCTTTTTTTAGTACAGAAGCCAAATTAAGTCTCTTAAAAACTTTCTACTCAAAACACTCCAGAACATTCCCACTATAGTTATTCCAAATAAGATAAAACAAAGACATAACTATAAATATATTTAAATATAAATAAATATAACAACATAAATATATTACTCTTGGAATGTATCACTTTATAACATTATTTTTATTATCTTATTCATTCTCTCCTACTACAATTAAAGCAGAGTTTCTATTCACTGATACAGATCAAGCAAATAAAATGAACATATACATAGCAGATACAAATATTTCTTGAGTAATGTGTAAATTTACTATTGATCAGGCACTTTGCCAGGCACCAGATATTCAAAGAATAAGAACAAGTATCTTCTCTCAAAGTCTTCATATTCTAATTGAGAGTACATATTCTTTCAGATTTCCAGTTAGTTACATTTTATTTAATATTAAAAAGAATAACTTTTATTACAAAAAATTAAATATAGTCAATGTTTCTTAACAGAAGGTTTGGGTTAGTCTTTTCTTTTTGTTTTTTTTTATTGTAAAAATGGTGTACAGAGGGGTTACAGTAACGTGAGTAAGGTAATGAGTACATTTCCTATCAAGCATTGTTACCTTCTCCTTTATCACCTACCTTCCTTTCCCTCCCTCCCCACCTCCCTACTTCTTCCCCCACCCCAAGTTGTAAAGTTCATTTTCAACATAGTGTCTTGTACATCTCATTGTTACAATGGGTCAACCAATATCCTTATTTCAGCATTTTGTTATTTCCCTTCCTCTCCCCAAATTAGAAAAATGTATATACAAGATGCAGGGCACCGGCATCTAATACAGTGAAAACAGGGGCTATACGGTGGGGGAAGGGCACACAAGAGAAATTTTTAAAAAACACATAGTAAATATTAAATACATTAAAAACAATATCAAGAAAGAAAAAAACAGTTGTGTCCCTATCTTGGGGTTCATTTCACTTAACATCATCTTATATGGTCATATGTACATAGCTTTTGACCTTTTCTGCTTGTCTTAGACTTATATTAGTTATTGCAAATAAGGGAAACCATGGGACCTATGTTTATTTGGGCCTGGCTTACTTCACTTAATATAATTTTCTCCAAGTCTTTCCATTTCCTAACAAATGGGGCGATGTAATTCTTTCTGATGGAGGCATAGAATTCCATTGTATGTATGTATGTATGTATGTATGTATATATATATGTATATAATATATATATAATCTACTGAGGGGCATCTGGGTTGGATCCATATAACCATGTAATTAATATGTCATATAAATAAATGCATAGCATGGATATAGTGAAATAAATGTTTCTTAAATATATAAAGTATATGTAAAATAAAAAATATGATGATAAGAGAACAACTCAAATTATATCAAATAGCCTTCTTCACTGTAGAATTGTACTCTGAAAAATATCTGGAAATTACATTTTTCCTAATAGCATCTATTAAATGCTTGAAATGGGACTGAAAATTCTACATTTCATTGAAGTACAGGAAACATCTGCTTCAAATTTAAAATAAGATTCCTACATTTTCAAATAGCATTGTGATAAACTGAGAAATAAAATTTTTATTCATATATATTTATCATTTCATACAAACACTTCATGAGTAATAAATTTAAAATGTGTAAACATTTATGATCAGATTCAGAGTTACAATGTTATTTTCTTAATTATGAGTTATAGAGTTCCTGGTAAATTAGCCTATTTAGCTGATATGAATGATACTTGCATAAAACTCTTTTTAAGATTAGAAACGCCATAAAACTGGATGTAAAGGTGTAGCTCAAAGTGTTAGAGTGCAAGCCTTGAGCAAAAAAAGTTCAGGGACAGCACCCAGGCATTGCGTTCAAGCCCCACTACAAACAAAAAGATTACAAACAGTAACAGGGAATCGTGTGTGTGTGTGTGTGTGTGTGTGTGTGTGTGTGTGTGTGTGTGTGTGTGTGTGTTGTGTGTGTGTATGGTAGTAGAGTGGTTATCTCATTCCTGTAATCCTAGTTACTCAGGAGGCTGAGATCTGAGGGTTGCAGTTTGAAGCCAGTCGGGGCAGGAAAGTCCATGAGAGTTTTATCTCCAATTACACCAGAAAACTGGAAGGGGCATTGTGGCTCAAAGTGGTAGAGAGCTAGCTTTGTGAAAGAGCTCAGGGTCAGTGCCTGAGTCCTGAGTTCAAGCCCTGTGACAGAGAGAGATGGAGAGAGAGAGAGAGAGAGAGAGAGAGAGAGAGAGAGAAGGGGGGGAGAAACAGTAGTACCAAATCCCTCTTCCATGCACATTAAGCTTAGTACTGATAATTCCTTTACTTAGAATGTTCTGATTGTAGTGTCCAGATTGTACTAGATATTAAAAGGTAAAAGGTAAATTAGAAAAAGTATCAGTTTTCCAAATGTCCACAGACAATATATTACTTATTTCTAAGAGACACTACTGCCATATAATATGAACAGTTCCTCTTAAAACTAACATACTACAGAAGCCTTGGAAGCTTTACCTAGAGCTTCCTACTTCAAACAGTTCAAGTCTCCCATCTTATGTTAAGCCATACAGGTCTTTTCTCTCTTCCTTTCTAGGTATTCCATATTCAAAATCTAAACAATAGATGAAAAGAAAGTATTTAAAAAAAAAAAAAGAGACCAGGTGGGGCTGGGAAGGCAGCTCAGTGTTAGAGTGCTTGCCTTGCAAGCATGAGGCCCTGGGTTCAATTCCTCAGAACCACATAAGCAGAAAAAGCCAGAAGTGGCGCTTTGGCTCAAGTGGTAGAGTGTTAGCCTTGAGATGAAGAGCTGAGGAACAGTGCCTAGACCCAGAGTTCAGGCCCCACGACTGACCGAAAAAAAAAAAAAAACATTCATTGTACTCATAAATTGATGTAGTGAACTGAAACTCATTTTTACAACTCCATAAAGGTAGTTAAAAAAAAAGAAAAGAAAAATGGCCAGATGCTTGTAGAGCATGCCTATAATTCAAGCTACTCAGGAGATTGATCACTTTTCATATCCAGCCTGGGTAGAAAAGTCTGTGAGACTCTCTCCAGTTTACAAGCAATATTCCAGACTGGAGGCATGAGCATGGCTCAAGTGGTAGAGAGTTAGCCATGAGCACACAAGTCCAGTGAGAGCTCTAGACCCTGAATTCAAGCGTTAGGAATGAAACAAATACAAAAAGAGGGGGAGGAGAAATAAGGGAGGGGAGAGAGAGAGGGAGAGAGAATGAATGAATAATGCCAGGTTTGGTTGCAGGGACTTCTATAAAAAAAACTGTCATAATGAAATCCACCTAAAATTATTTTTAAAAATCAAAAAACTCTATATTATAACACTTCACAACTGTCAGAGTAAATTACAGAACAGCTGAAGTATCCAACAACAGATGAAGGAATAAAGAAAATGTGATCTATACCATGAAATGTAACACAGCCATAAAAAAGAATAGCTGAGTATTGGTGGCTCAGATCTGTAATCCTAGCTACTCAAAAGACTAAGATTTGGCAATTGCTATTCAAACCATCCCAGGCAAAAAAGGTTTGTGCAACTCATCTCTAATTAACCAGCAAAAGCTAGAAGTAGAAGTGTGATCCAAGTGGTAGAGTGCTAGTCTTGAGTTAAATAAAGCCAAGTGAGAACATGAAGCTCTAACTTCAAGCCACTGTATGATGTTGCATGCACACGCACATACATGTGCGCACGCGTGCGCACACACACACACAGAATACATTATTTGCAAAAAATGCAGTTAAGAGGATGACATATTAAGTGAGACAAGCCAAATTAAAAAACAAACATTTTATTTTCATGGATATACACATATATATGTATACATATATAATATGCTTACGCAGATAAATACAATTAAGAACAGAACATGAAACTAAGGTACTTAGGAGGAGACAAGTAAGGGGTAAGATTAGAAAAAAGAAGGTGAATATTTTCAACATAACATCTTGTACATCTCATTGGTGCAATGGGTCCACCTATACCCCTATTTAAACAATTTGTTTTTCCCCTTCTGGCGTGGGGGGGGGAGGGGTGCTGTCAGGGGGGTGGGGAGGTGGATGTGAAGGGATGAGAAGGGGAAACAAAGGAGGAAGCAACAATGCTTGGTAAGAAATGTACTCGTTATCTTGCCCATGTAATTGTAACCCCTCTGTACAGTATTTTCATAATTAAAAAAGAAGGTGAATAATTTTAAAATATGTTCTGAAAGAGAATAAATATGGTCAACATAGATTGCTTGCAATGATGAAAATTGAAACAGGAAACCTGCCAAAATTGTTTTGGCAAGGGGGAAAGGAAAAAAGGGAGGAAGAGTGATAGAGGGGTAAGATTGATTGGAACATATTGTAAACATGTATGGAAATTAAACAATAAAATCCCCTTCTGTATATCTAATAAAAAGCTAATAAAATTTGAAAAAAGTTTTGAAATTGGGTGGGAGGTATGAATTAGGATGAATAGTATCAAGTATGTTATTATATCTGGGTATAGAAATACCATACTGAGACCCTTGATTTTGTACAATACACAAAAATTACTATGGAAAATAATAAAAATTCTTTCTGTCATGATGTGAGTTTTACTTTCTGAAATGGAACCATTAGGAAAATCATATCTTCTAATGGAATAAATAAAGCATCTTACTACTGTACAACACACCAAAAAGTTTTAAGAGAAAACAGGTGTCAGTGGCTCAAGCTCATAAACCTAACCACAGGAAGCTGACATCTGAGAAATGCTCTTTGAAACCATCCTCCCAGGATGATAAAAAAAAAAAAAAATGAGGCTCTTATCTAGAATTAACTAGAAAAAAAATCCAAGTAAAGACATGATTCAAATTAAAGAATGTCAGCTGTGAGCAAAAATGCTGAGCAAGGGTACAAGGACCGAATACTAGCATTAAAATAGTAAAAGTTATACCTCCTTTGTTGAGAGACCAGGTATTTAATTCTAGATACAGGGAAACACAAATACTCATGTCTTTAATTATAATTACTTATTCTATCCTAGTTACTTTTGCCACCAGCTTTTCTGAACACTTGATATAACAAGTACCTTAGTTACTTATACTATATTAATATTTGGGTTCCGTGAAACACATTCTGAGCTGGAGAATGTTGGTTCATCCTTGGAATACTTGCTACCTGGAGATAGAAATCAGGAAGATCACAGTTCAAAGTCATCCCAGGTAGAACATCATGAGTCAGGATATATGGACACCTGCACATCCATGTACATTACCCCACTACTCACAATAGCCAAAGTATGGAGACAACCCAGATGCCCCACAATAGATGAGTGGATCCAAAAAATGTGGTTCCTATAGACAACGGAATTTTACATTGCCATTAGAAAGAATAAAGTAATGTCATTTGCAGAGAAATGGAAGGTACCACATTTTTTGGATCCATTCATCTGTTGTAGGGTATCTGGGCTGTGAATAGAACGGCAATGAACATGAATGTGCAAGTGTCTTTACAGTATCCTGGCTGTGATAATTTTATAGTTATGTTATAAAATGCACAATAAAAATTGATATTGTTATAATTTGTGGAGGGGAAGGGAAAAAACAAATCGTTTAAATAGGGATACAGGTGGACCCACTGCAACAATGAGACATACAAGTCGTTAGGGGAGGGTTGGGTAGGGGGATGGAGAGAGGATGGGATGGGAAGGGCAAACAAAGGAGGAGGCAACAATGCTTGATAAGAAATGTACTCATTATCTTGCTCATGTAATTGTAACCCCTCTGTACAGTATTTTCACAATAAAAAAGCAAAGAAAAAAAAAAAAAGTCATCCCAGGTAAAAGGTTCAGGAATCCTCATCTCAACCAATAAAAGCAAAATACAGTGGTGGCATGGTCTGTCATGCCAGCTACACACAAAGTATAAATAGGGCTGGGAGCTAGTGGCTCACTCTTGTAATCCTAGCAAATCAAGATGAGATCTGAAAATTGTGGTTAAAAGCCAGCCTGGGCAGGAAAGTCCATGAGACTTTTATCTCTAATTAACCACTTAAAGTCAGAGTAGAGATGTGGCTCAAGTGGTAGAGCACTAGCCCTGAGCAAAGAAGCTTAGGGATAGCACCCAAGTTCTGAGTTCAATCCCCAGGACTGGTGTGTGCATGTGTGCATTATTGAGATAATGGTCCAGAGTAGTTCAGGCAAAAAGCAAGACTATATGAAAAATGGCACAAGAAAAAAGGTACAGGAGTCTTCCTCAAAGTGGCAGAGTACATGTGTAGCAAGCATGGTGTGCTAAGTTCAGATGTTAGTTTCACTGAGAAAGAGGAGAGGGGAAGGGAGAAGTGAGAAAAAGAGAAGAGAAAAGTTTCTGAAGAAGAGGGGTGGAGAGAGGAAAAGAGTGGAAAAGAGAGGAGAAGAAATGGAGAAAGAAGAGCAAATGAATATGATGGGGAAGAGAGGGGAGGAGAGTAGAGAGGCCAGGAGAGGAAGAGAAGGGAGGAGGACATGAGGAAGAAGAGGAGGAAAGAAGGGGGGAAGAGAGAAGGAGGGGAGAAAAGAGGAGGGAGGAGAGAAGGAGGGAGAAAGATTAATTGTGATGGAGAGTAGAGGTGAGAGGAATTAATCTAATGGGAAGGGGAGGGAAGATGAAACAAGGGAGGGAACAGAAGAGAGGAAGAGGGGAGGAGAGGAGATCAGGCAAGGGGAGGGCGCAGAAGAGGAGGGATGGAGGAGAGAGAAAAATCTGATGGAAAGAGAAGGGGAGGGGGAAAAGAATGACACTGATAGAGAGGGGGACTGGGAGAAGGGAAGGAAGAGGAAGAGGGAATAGGGGAGGGAAGAGGAGGAGAGGAGGGGAGGCTAATAGAAGGAAACAAGAGGAGGGGAGAAGGGGAAGAGGAGGAGAAATGAAGGTTAAGAGAGAAGGAGGAGTGGAGGAAGAGAGCAGAAGCAGAGGAAGGGAGAAGGGGGAGAGGAGCAAGAGCTGGAGGGGAAGAGGGAATGGAAAGAGAGGAGGAGAGGAGCAAGAGAGGAGGAGGATCAAAGGGAAGAGTAGGGAAGGGAGGACATGGTGAGGAAGGAGGAAACAGGTTGGGAGGATGAGGAGAGGAGGGAGGAGAGGGGGAGGGGAATACAGGAGGATGAGAAGAAGGGAGGGGAATACAGGAGGAGGAATGGAGGGAAGGATGGAAGCAGAAGCAGGAGGAAGGAAGAAGGGAGGGAAGGAGAAGTAGAAGAGAGGGGAGGAGATGAGGAAGAGAGGAGAGAGAAGAAGAGAGGAGGCGGGAACAGGACAGGGAAAGAGGAGAGGAGGGAGGAGAGCAGAAGGAGAGGAGAGGAAGAGAGGAGAGGAGAAAGGAAGGAGGGGAGGGGGAGGGGAGGAGAAATACAGGAGAGGAGGAGGGAAGGAGGAAAGGAGGAAGAGGGAAAGAGGGAAAGAAAATGAGCACTAGGAAGGAGGGAAGTAGGGGAGGAGCAGGAGAGTAGGGAAAGAGATGGAGGGAAAGGTGTGGGAAGGAGGAGAGGATGAGGAAAAGAGGAGGGAAGGAGGCAGGAAACAGGAGGGGAAGAAAGAAGAGGGTAGGATAGAGAGGGAGAAAGAAAGAGTGCAGAGATTAGAGGGGAGGGGAATGAATCTTATGGGGAGGACAGGGGGAGGAAGAGGGAAGGGAATAGGAGAACAGGAAGAAAGGAAGAAGAGAGGAGAGAAGAGGAAGGGGGAGGGGAGGAGGAGAGGAGAGAGAAAAATAAATCTGATGGAGAGGGGAGGGGAGGAGAGAAAGAATGAAAATGATGGGGAGGGGACTAGGAGAAAGGAAGGGAGAAGGAAGAAGAGGAAAGGAAGAGGGGAGGAAACAGGAGGAAAGGAGGAGAGGAGAGGAGGAGGGGAGGAGGAGAGGAGAAAAAACAAATCTGATGGGAGTAGAGGAGAGGGAAGAAAGA
Source organism: Dipodomys spectabilis (assembly GCF_019054845.1). NCBI lineage: Eukaryota > Metazoa > Chordata > Mammalia > Rodentia > Heteromyidae > Dipodomys > Dipodomys spectabilis. The sequence goes on along the minus strand of NW_024871101.1, from coordinate 1,845,766 downwards.
ATGAAAATGATGGGGAGGGCACTGGGATAGGGGAAGGGAGAGGGATGAGAGGGGAAGGAAGATGGAGGGAACTGGAAGAGAGGAGATGAGAAGAGAGGAGGGGGAGGAGGAGAAAGAAAATGAGGACGAGAGGAAAGAAGAATGAGAGGAGAGGAGGAGAGGAGAGGAGAGGAGGATGGGAGAAGGGGAAGAGGTAGAGAGGGGAAGAGGAGAAGAAATGGGGAGGGGAGAAGGAGGGGAAGACAGGGAGAGGACAGGAGATGGGGAAGGGAAGAGAGTTGAGGAGAGAAGAGGAGGGAAGGAGAAGAGGAAGGCAGGGGGAGGACAGGAGATGGGGAAGAGAGGAGGTGAGAAGGATAGTAGGAGAGGGGAAGAGGGGAGGAAGAGGAGGGGAGAGGAGGGGAGGAGAGAAGAGGAGGGGAGGAGGGAGGAAACAGGAGAGGAAGAGAATAGGAGGAGAGGAGGAGGGGAGGGGAAGAAAGTGGTAGGAGAGGAGGGTCAGGACAGGAGACCAGGAGGAGAGAGGGATTGGAAGAGGGGGGGAGGAGGGGAGGAAGCAAAAAGGGGAGGATAAGAGGGGAAGAGGAGGGGAAGGGAAGAGAAGGAGAGGAGTGGAGGAGAGGAAAAGAGGATGGGGCAGACAGGAGACAGGGAGGGGAATGGAGGAGGAAGAGAGAAGGATCGGAGGGGAAGAGAGGAGGTGGAAGGAAACAGGAGAAGGGGAGGAGAAGAAGAGGAGGGGAGGACACAGAGAGGGCAGGAGGGGACTGAATGAAAAAGGGAGAAGGGGAAGACAGGAGGAGAGGAGGAGGAGGAGGGACAGAAACAGAATAGGAGGAGAGGAGAGGAGGGGAGGGGAAGAGGAGGAGAAGTGGAGGGGAATAGAGGAGATAAGGAAGGACAGAAGACAGAGAGGGGATGAGAGGAGGAGAACAGAAGGGTGGGAGGAGAGGGGAAGGGGAGGAAGAGGGAAGGAAGAAGAGAAGAGGGGAGGAGAGGGGAAGAGAAGGAGAAGGGAAGGGAGGAGGGAAAAGGAGGTGAGGGGATGGGAGGGGGGGAGAGAAGACCAGGAGGAGGGTAGGAAGGGAAGAGGAGGGAGGAAGGAGGAAATAGGAGGAGAGGAAGAGGAGCAGAGGATGAGGAGAAAAGGAAGGTATGAGGGGGGAAGGAATGTGAGGAGAGAATGAAGAAGGGAGAAGAGTAAGTAGGGAAGGAGGGGAAGACAGAAGGGGGAAGGAAGGAGGGAAGGGGAAGAGAATAAGAGAAAAGGAGGAAGGGAGGAGAGAATGGGAAGGGAGGAGAGGAGGAGGGGAGGGGGACAGGACAGGAGACTGAGAAGAGAAGAGAGGAGGAGATAAGGATTGGAAGAGAGGGAGAAGTCAAGGAGGGGAGGAAGAAGCAAGGCGAGAAAGAGGGGAGAACGAGGAGAGGATGAGGAGGGGAGGAGAGGGAAAGAGTTGGGTAGGGGAGGAGAGGGGAAGAGGAGAGAGGAGGGATAGAGGAGGAAGTAAGGAGGAGAGGAGGAGGGAGGAAACAGGAGAGGAAGAAGAGGAGAGGAGGAGGGGAGGAGGAGGAGAGGAAGAGGGGGAGGACTGGATGGGAGGGAATGAAGAACAGGGAAGAGGAGTATGGGAGGAGGGGAAGATGGGAGGAGAGGAGATGAGGTGGGGAGGGAAAAAGAAGAGGAAGTTAGGGAGAAGAGGAGGAAGAAAGGAGTGGAGGAAGAGGGCAGAAGTAGGAGAGGAGAAGATGAGAGGAAGAGGGGAGAGAAAGGGAGTAGAAAGGAGTAAGTGAGGAGGAAGGGAGTAGTGCAAAGGAAGAGAGGAAAGAGGAGAGGAGGAAAGGAAGGGGAGGGGAGGAGGGGATTACAGGGGGAAGGAAAAATGGGAGGGCAAGAGGAAAGGAGGGGAGGAGGGGATAAGATGGAGCGAGGAGGAGAAAAGTAGGAGAGAAGAAGGGGAGTGGAGGGGAAGAGGAGAGGGGAGGTGCGAAGGAAGAGGGGAGGAGGAGGGAAGGAGAGAAAGAGGGATGGAGGAGGAGAGGAGAAGGTCATGAGGAGAGGAAGGGAAAAGGAGGGGAGGGGAGGAGGAGAGGAAGAGGGAGAAATGGAGGAGGAGGTGAGGAGGGAGGAAACAGGAGGAGAGAAAGAAGAGAAGGGGAGAAGGAGGAAAGGAAAGGAAGAGAGGGGGAGGGGAAGACAGGGAGGTAAAAGGGGAGGAGGAGCAGAAGAGAGAAGGGAACAGGAAAAGAGAGAAAGAGGAGAGGAGGGAGGAGAGCAGGAGAAGAGGAGAGGGAGAGAGAAGGAGTGGAAGAGGGGAGGAGGACTAGGGGAGGGGAGGAGGTCTAGAGGAGGGGAAGTGGAGGAGAGAAGGGAAGGAGGAGAGGAAGAGGAAAAGAGGAGGGGAGGAGGAAAAGATGAGGGGAAGAGGGAAAGAGTAGGGGAGGTGGGAAAGGGGAGGGAGGAAAGAGGAGGGGAGGGAAGAGAGGAAGAGAGAAAGAATGGATTTAATGGAGATTAGAGGGAGGGGTGAAGGGAATGAATCTGATGGGGAGGGGCATGGAGAGGGAAGGCAGGAGGACAGGAAGAAAGGAAGAGGGGAGGCAAGGAGAGCAGAAGAGGGGAGGAGGGGAGGAGAGGAGAGAAAAATCTGATAGTAGAGGGGAGGAGAGGGGAGGAGGGGAGAAAGAATGAAACTGATGAGGAGGGGACTGGGAGAGAGGAAGGCAGTTGGAAGAGGGGGGAAGGAAAGGGGAGGGAAGATGAGGAGAGGAGGAGATAAAGAGAAGAGGAGGGGAGGAGAGAAAATCTGATGAGAATAGAGGAGAGGGAAGGGGAGCGGAGAAAAAATGAAAGTGATGAGGGCACTGGAATAGAGGGAGGGAGAGGGAAGAGGGGGGGAGCAAGAGTAGAGGGAACAGGAAAAGAGGAGAACATAAGGAGAGGAGGAGGAGGAGGAGGAGGGGAGGAGAAAAGGAGGAAGGGAGTAGGATTGAAGGAAGGAAAAAGGGAAGGGGAAGGGAGGGAATTTGGAGGGGTGGTGGAGGGGAGAGGAAAAGAAGAGGTGGGGAGGAGAAGGGGAGGACTTGAGGCCAGGAGAATGGGAGGGGGAGAGATGGGAGTTGGAGGAGGAGTAGAGGGGAGAGAAAGAGGATGTGAGGAGGGGAAGAGAAGAGGAAGGGAGGAGATGAGGAAGAGAGAAGGGAAGGAGGAGGGGAGGAAAGGAAAAGGGGAGGGAGAGTAGGAGAGGAAAGCAGAGGAGAGCAGAAGAGGAGAGAAAGCAGAAGGAGATAAGAAGCAGATGAGGGGAAGAAGGGAAGAGGGGAGGAGAGGAATAGGGGAGGAAAGGAGGAGGGAAGGAAAAAAGGGGAAGTGGGGAGAAGAGGAGGGAAAAAGGAAAGGAGGGAAAAGGGAGGGGAGGAAGGGAGGTGGAAAGAATGAATTTGAATGAAGGGGCCTGGCTACTACAAGTGCTAGTGGCTCCCAAATTATTCCAATGTATAGAAAATGATTAAAAATACAGTGACCCATTCTTCTCCCACAAAATATATTATGATATATGAAAACAAACTAAAAATACAACCAACATTATAGAAAAATTTACCTAGGATTAAATGCTTTTTATATAACTGTACAGAAAATGAAGCAAATAAATATATGGTCTCGATCCTCCTTAGGCAAGCAAAATATTTACAGAACAGTAATGTATTAATAGATGATTATATGAGAAAATGCTTTTCCACTGTTTCTTTTTAGTTAGTTCCCTTATAAACTTAAATTATAATTTATTAAAATAGTTTTCTTCACATTTGTGGGAGCAAAGTACATGAAATGTTAATGAGGCAAAGTTATACCTAGCAATGATGTAAATCTAATAAAAAAGCAACAAAAATGAATCAAGTAATAAAGTACTAAAACAGTGTATAATTCATGAAGTGTTTAAAATATGGCAGTATTCATCCAAAAATACTTCTAAAGTAAACTAGCATTTTTTGAGAAATTCAAACCAAATGAGAGAATAGAAAAGAATAAGGACTATAATTTCTGAAATTCTGTATGTTACAGATTTGAGCTTTGTATGATTTGTCAGTAAAGGCTTTTACTTTTTTCAAAAATGCCATATTTGAATTAATATACAAAGTTGCACTAAAAATCAGAATGAGTTTTATTAATATTATAGAGCCACTTTTTCATAGTTTAATGTCCAGGAAAGAGTATAGATAGGAGGTATAAAATAAAAATAATAAATAAAAAATATAAAAATGCAGAATGAATTGCATGACATAGTTAACATTTGAGCAAGAAAGGTTTCAACATGAAAACATAATAGGGTTTTTTGCAATGTTACAAATCATATGCTTACTGAATGCAAACTACATTCAGGAATTTTAGGAAACAAAACATCTTTATAAGATATTGTTCCTCCCTACTAAAAATTTAGAATTTAGCTACGAATTAAAATACATACACTTTAAGCCAGAAATAGGTGGCTCATACCTGTCTGCAATCCTGACTACTCAGGAGGCTGAGATCTGAGTACTGCATTTCAAAGCCAACCTGGGCAGAAAATAAGGGTTGCTTCCCTTATGAGGTATTTCACCATGTGAATGGATGCATACTTCACCAGTGTTCGGGCCAAAGGAAAGGATCAATACTATAGAAAAGTATTTGGAAATTAAGCAAGCATATTGGGACTATGTTTCCTGATTATAGAGAAGGCATATCTTAATTATGTTATAGTATATTGTGTTATATTCTACATGATTAGTGAAGATAGAAGATCAAATATTGACCCACTTTTATATTCAGTTACTGAGTGGATTTTTCAAATGGTATCACATGCACAAAGATCAACTACTATGCATATCAAATATAAAAATGTCTAAGAGCAACTACTATGCATATCAAATGAGAAAAGTCTAATAGCTTCAAAATTAAGTATTTTGCAAGTCAGAAGAACTGCTTAACATATTTAAGAATTATTCTGCAGCTATTTTTCATAAAGGAGTATAATCTCTTGTACTATATAACACCTTCACTGCCAGTTTTATGAGGTATCATTCACCTAATGCACTATCTCAAAATGAACTAAGGTAAATAAAACCAAAATTCTAATTACAACTCAAGTTTTAGTAATAAGATAAATTTCAAAATGCACAGCAAAATAGATCATGTCACTTATAATTAGTAGCACACAAAGAAATATTGGTTATGGTCATTTCTCATTAAATATCTGGATTAAAAGATGTGAAAGATTTACTATTTTACATTTAAATTCTAGTTCTACCATTCAAGAGCTATGCAATCATGGATGAATTATTTAAATTTCACACTTACTATTTCTCAAATGCACATCCTTCTCTCACAGATATTAATGTGAGAATATGCTATGTAAAGTGCCCACATAAAATTCAGACATTAAGAGTCTTCAATAAAGTAATATTGCATGTAGAAGATCTCTAATTTTAAAATGATGTTACCTTGAATAAGTTGTTCAACATGTACAATATTTTCTCAACTGTAAACGGGAGTAATAATACTTGACATGCAACTGACTATTTGATGATTAAATGAGCTAATAGAGTAGGCATTTAAAACATACAAGCTAGTAACTTTCTTGAATTTATGACATTTTCTTTTAAGAAGTGCTTATCTTCTATGCTACTTTACAAAACACATTTTGGTCCTGTGACTGTGAGATAAAGAATAACTGTGAAAGTTCTTACGAAAAGCAATAAAGCAGACCAGGCAGCAGTAGCTTAAACATGTAATCCTAGCTACTCAGGAGGGTGAGATCTGGGGATCATTGCTTGAAGCCAGCCTAGGCAGGAAAGTCTGTGGGACTCTTAAAAGGCCAAAATTTTAAAAAGCTGAAAGTGGAGTTGTAGTAGAATGCTAGCCTTGAGGGTCCCAGAACAGGGACACATACACACACACACACACACACACACACACACACACACACACACACACACACACACACACGCACACACACACAAACAAGCAATACAATATAATCCAAACACTATTTTTCAGTGCTTTTCTGGAAAAAGATCACTACCCTGAGTGTACTGTAATAAAAAAGAAAAATCCCAAATGTAGGTTATAGTAAATGATATTAAGATATACATTAAGGTTCAAGTTACTAGGAAAATAAGGTACTTAACTATTTTACACATAAGTACACTTTTTTATTTATCTAATTTGCTATATAATTAAGGCTTTATAAAATACTGGTGGAGGGGCTGCGAAGGTGGCTCAGTGGTAGAGTCCTTGTCTTGCATGCATGAGGCCCTGGGTTTGATTCCTCAGCACCACATAAGCAGAAAAAGCTGGAAGTGGCGCTGTGGCTCAAGTGGTAGAGTGCTAGCCTTGAGCTGAAGAGCCAAGGGACAGTGCCCAGGCCCAGAGTTCAAGCCCCATGACCTGCAAATATGTGTGTGTGTGTGTGTGTGGAATAAGTTCCATAAAAATACATATACACATTTAATTTACTCTCTCCACTGGAACAATCTATTTAGTATTAAAAAATAAATATACTAACAATACTTTCACAACTTAACATACCTTGAAAAGTTTTGAAATTGTGTGAGACTTACAAATCAATTGGTTAAAGAATTTTTATGCTATAGCACAAATATTTAGAAACAAGAAACAAACACTGCTACTACAATCATTCTTCTACTTCTACCTTCTTTTTGGAGTTCATTTCACTTAGTGTCATCTTTTTTTAAAATTTTTTTGTTTATTTATTTTTTATTGTGAAAATACTGTACAGAGGGGTTACAATTACATGGGCAAGATAATGAGTACATTTCTTATCAAGCACTGTAGCCTCCTCCTTTGTTTACCCTTCCCATCCCTTCCCAGCCTCACCAGGCCTCCCCACCCAATCCTCGCCCCCGCCCCCCAAAAGTTGTAAAGTTCGTTTTCGACATGACAACTTGTACTTCTCATTGTTGCAACGGGTCCACCTGTATCATTTAAACGACTTGTTTTTCCCCTTACCCTCCACAAATTATACCGACATCTTCAGCTCAGTGGTAGAGTGCTTGCCTTGCCTTGCCTGGGTTCGATTCCTCAACACCACATAAGCAGAAAAAGCCGGAAGTGGCTCTGTGGCTCAAGTGGTAGGGTGCTTGCCTTGAGCTGAAGAGCTGAGGGACAGTGCCCAGGCCCAGAATTCAGGCCCCACAACCAGACCAAAAAAATAAATAAATGAAACAAAAATACTTCTACCTTTTATTGAACATTAGTTATCTCTTTTGTAGTTTGATAGCTTTATTATCTCATCTAATCCTTATGAGACCTCTCTGGAAAAAGTATTACTAATCTCATTTCACAGATGAGACTACCCATTATGATACAGTCACAATATAAAAATTAGTTCAAACCCCAAACCCCAAACTTAAAAAAAAAATCTACATATAGCCTTAAATCACTGATGCATTCCAATCCCAAAAATCTTAAATACATTTCAAAAAGTATTTTTTGTAATTGTACTAGGGCTTGAACTTAGGATCTTGTATTCTCACTTGGCTTTTTCGCTCAAGAATGTCACTCTACCAGTTGAGCTACAGCTCTAGTTCTCAAAAAAATAATAGAAATTAAGTCACAGAAATGTATGCACTGGATGATGTTCATAATACTTACATAGAAAATGAATATAATGCATTAAGTAAACTTTCTTCCATCTTTTTCTGTTTATGTGGTACTGAGGAATCAAACCCCAGACTTCATGCATGTTAGTCAAGCACTCTACCACTAAGCCACATTCCCAGCTCTTCAAATAAACTTTCAAAGTGTAAGTTCCTTAAGGTTAGAAACTATACTAACCACACCTGTAGCTGTGAATCCTATACAAACTTTTGCCCCTTACTTCTCATTCTATCTCTATTTAAACCTAATGCTCATATATTTAAACCTAATATCTGTACCCTGAAAAAAGGAGAAGATGAACTGAGATGCAGTCTTCCACTAGCATCATGCACATATTGCATCTCCTTTCTCTCTACCTTTTCTCATGCCTTTGTTCATAAGGGCAATAGTGGAACCTGTTACATTCCTTTCCCAATAAACTTTCCTATCACTTGCAGTACATTTTCCATACTGCCTGAATTCGTCTCTCACTGGACACTAACTCTCTAATAACATTGTGTCATGTTTTGGTCTTAAGGAACACAATTTAACAGGATGCTTTGTTATTACATTCATTGTGCTCTAAGTTAATGTTATAAGTCAAATAATTATATTATCAAAATATTATGGTATATATATCTGTTTGTATACATACATATATTTATGTTAATACATATATGTGTGTTATATATATGCCCATACATGTCAGTCCCCTCAGATTATTACCATTATCCAAGAAAAAAAGCTATTTGTAGGTAAAACTAACTTTCAAAGAATAAATAAGACTGAACCAAAAGTTCAAATATTTAAAATAATGAAAGAAAAAATTTCAAACATGCTTTCAAATAAATTTATAGATGGAAAATTTGATACATTGCTCTGCAAAACAACTGAGTCTTGAGTAAGCTAAAGATAAGGTAAAATAGTATCTTAACAAGGTAGGCATATATTAATAGGCACTAATTAATAATAGTCATACAATTATACGGATTATTCACTGGGGCTCACCCATCCACACATACATACATACATACATAAGTACATACATACGTACATACATGTATACACAAATAATCTAGTATAAGCCAGCCAAGGACACAGAAAAGTAGCATTACAGCTGGTTAAAATAACTATTAAATGAGAATTTCAAAGACCCACTTTTTCCTTTCTATTGAAAATAGATTAGTAATTTTTAAAATGTTCAAGATTCCTGATTACAATTATACCACTTTTACTTAATAACACTTCAAACAAAATAAAACTCTTACTGTTAGGACCCGATTGTGTGGCTTCAGATGACTGCATTCTCTTTCACTGCTGCATCCCTAACCCTGGGAAGATAAGAAGGCCTAATGTCCCTCCCAAGTCTACATTTTCTGGAACCGCAGCACATTCCAGATTTCTCCTTTCTTCCTTTCTGTATCAAAACTTCCAAGTGTTCCATATCCTCAATATTTAAAAACTTTTAGTCCTTGAAAACTAATTCATGTTGAAAAGTTGCCAGAAAAAAAGATGTTATTTTCTAACAGAGTATTTAAACAATTACATGAAAATCAGGAATGCTGAGAACATCTGATATGTAAGAAGATGGTGATGAGATAGGGTTAGCATCTTTAAAATGATTTTTCAAATCATACAAGACATATATCATTGTAAATACAAAAACCTCAGAAAGTAAAGTCAATTAGAGTCAATATTGACTCTAATATTGTTTATGGGACTTGGCAAGTAGGATAACAACTACCATCTTTAATCTGCTCCTCTGTAAAACAAAAGCTATGTACTAAAAATTTAGAACCTTAGAATCTCCAAATTAATTTCTAATTGTTTACTGCAAAGACACAATGTCATGTGCACATACAGCACAAAACTGATTTACCTTGGAATTACCTTTATTGCAGTTTTCAATTTTGTTTCAGTATGTACAGCTAACAGTAAAAAATATCCTTGGTGTTCTTTCATACTTTTATCACAAATATACTAAGAAAATGTTAGTATTTTATAACCTCCTTGAACACAAAGGATCAAATACACCATTCTTTTCCCATATCATTTATAACCAACAGTTATCTGTAATATTCTAAGTAACTGCTTTAATCCAAGGATTTCAAGAAAAATTATAATTTAAAGTTAATTTTAGGGTAATAGATTAGACCAAATCCAAAATTAATTCTGTTCATACCATAATTCTGCTTTATCTCACATACAGTAAACCGGTTTACATAAGAACTAACACTATTCATTTCTGAAATGATCCAAATCAAACCTTACCTAAAATTAGAAATCTTTTATTTCTAATAAATTAGTTCCACTTCATTCCTCTTAGAATATGATAGCAAATATCTCATCTAAAAACATGGTAGTAATTTAAAATCTATTAAAAGGAATAAGAAAATGTCATTTGATACCAAATACCTAAATTTTATTCACAACTTATAAATTGTCTCATAATTTGTCTGTCTACTGAATTAATAATACTAAGATCTTAGTGTGGCATCATTTCTTTTGTGTTCTATTAAATGGAAAAGGGAAAATGATATGTAAACAGGAGCAATAAAATAGAAGTTTTATTGACTTGTATTTGTTTATGCATTAAAATACTGTAATGATTTCCTAATTGCTTGATGATTAACAAAGAGCAAGTGATATCTCATCTCATTCATCTGGTTCTAAGACCTGTAAAACTCCTTAATAATTACACAGCTCTTAACAACTTCCCTTTTTATGTTGTTGTATTAGAAGAGATTCAACTAAAATTTTATTACTAAGATGATGAATTTGGTATGTATCTTTGACAGGTAGACTTTTTATTAGTAATGCCAATGAATAAATAATTTAATTATACAAAAGGCAGAGTGTCAAAATCTTCCAGTTAGGATGTAGCTATCCTGAAAGTAGAAATAGGTATCACTCATTACTTCTATTGGCTTGATCTAGTTGCTGTATCTGAAAACATTTTCCTTTCCCCCTTGGTGTATCAAATAATTTTAAGTAAGATATCTTCTATTAAACTTTTAGCATGCTAGTCAAAACTACTGCTTTCTCATTGGGCATAGGTACTTAACACCTGTAATCCTAGCTACTCGGGAGGAGGGAGATCTGAGGGTCAAGGTTCAAAGTTAGCCTGGGCAGATGAATCTGAGACACTTATAGCCAATTAACCATGAAAAAGTCTTAAGAATTGGCATGGCTCAGCTGTGAACAAAAGGAGAGCTCAAGTCCCTATGTACAAGTCCCAATAACAACACAGACATTAAAAAAAAAAAAAGCCAATTGTTTTCTACTTACAGTCAGTGCTACAATATTAATACTATTAATACCTAATGTTTTTTGTTTAATAATGCTAGTTTAATTCTTAAAACCAAAGAGGAGTTTGCTACATTTCTAAATCCTACAGTTGTGGAATGGAAGGAACCTAAAATTGTTTACTAATGGAATAGATTCAAGAAAGGTAAATCCTGACAATTACAACATCAATCCAAAAACACTGTATGAAAAATCTTACACAAAGTTCATAGAAGACTCATATCGATGCATGAGCTGGTGCCTCACACCTTTAATCTTAGCTACTGAGGAAGTGGAGATCTGAGGATCATGGCTTGAAGCCAATCCAAGCAGGAACATCTGTGATACTTGTCTCCAATAAACTACCAAAAAGCTGCAAATGGAGCTGTGTCTCAAGTGGTAGAGCACTAGCCTTGAGCAAAAGCAGGTCAGGGACAGCACTGAGGCACGGAGTTAAAGCCCATGTGTGCATGTGTGTGCATGCGCGAAGTGGCTGTTTAAAAATTTGCATATTGTTTGTGATATGTATAATATCATTTTTCCTATGATTACAAGTTTCAAAATTGTTTCCCCATTCTAGTTTAGAGACGACAAATATTTTTAAAGTTATTCTACATTTTCATAACTAATATGGTTCATAGATTAAAACTGATTAGAAATTGGTAACATTTAATTATACCACACTGTAGTTTTTTAAAGTTATTTACAATTTAAATCTTCTGTAGTCTTGTGGAGGAATATATAGCCCTTAAATAGTAATCTAATAAGAAAGAATTATTCATTTGATTTTAATTTTTATATAAAATTTATATGGCCAGGCTGGCCTTGATCTTACAGAATTATAAGCTTCTGAAGTGCTAAATTGTATTCATGAATTATTGTGTTCAACTATATATATATATATATATGTATATATATATATATATATAGTAATTATAAATTTATAAGGTCCCTAGTTAGGTAACTTGTAGTTATACTATTCATAAAGCTATCAGTCATAAAATTAGGAGCAATTTTGCTAGCAACAAATTGATTCATTTTACCCTTATTGGCCCATGTTCATTAGAGAGGGTTTTTTTTGGGGGGGGGGAGGTTGGTGCTGGTCCTGGGGCTTGAACTCAAGGCCTTAAAATTTTTCTGAATTTTTCTGCTCAATAATAGCCCTCTACAGGGGCTGGGAAGGTAGCTCAGTGGTAGAGCACTTGCCTTGCATGCCTGAGGCCCTGGGTTCGATTCCTCAGCACCACATAAGCAAAAATAAAAAAGCCAGTAGTGGCACTGTGGTTCAAGTGATAGAGTGCTAGCCTTGAGCTGAAGAGCTGAGAGACAGCACCCAGGCACAGAGTTCAGGCCCCACAACCGGACCCAAAAAAAAAAAAAAAAAGAATAGCCCTCTACAAATTGATCCATAGTCTATTTCCAGCTCTTTTGGTAGGTAAATGGAGATTAGAGTCTCACAGACTTTCATGTCCAGGCTAGCTTTGAACTGCTATCCTCATAGCTCAGCCTCCTGAGTATGTAATACTACAGGCAACAGCTACCCATGCCTAGCTACAGAGTACTTTATAGTATTAATTTGTTGGAAGTAGATTTATGCTTAGTTACTAACAGCTATCAAAATGAAAGACTTCTATTTGGATTAATCAAGTAGTTCTCAACTAGATAAATTCACTTAAGAAGCATAATTTCACAAGATATTTTTGGCTATTGAAAAGAATTTTTTTCTATCCTTTCAGGCCATTTACTTCCTCTAAATTCTTCTTAAGCATTTGCATATTTCTCTCCATATAGACAATAAGACTGGATATGATGACAACTCTTAGAATGAAAGGAATAGAACTAATTTAAAAATTATAAAACCTTGGAGCTGGGAAGGTAGCTCAGCGGTAGAGTGCTTGCCTTGCATGCATGAGGCCCTGGGTTCAATTCCTTAGCACCACATAAGCAGAAAAGGCCAGAAGTGGTGCTGTGGCTCAAGTGGTATAGCACTAGCCTTGAGCTGAAGAGCTGAGGGACAGTGCCCAGGCCCAGAGTTCAGGCCCCACGACCAACCAAAAAAATTATAAAATCTCATAAATACTAAGTATACTGTTTCAATTATTTGCAAGGAAGTCTGTTGTTTTTAAGTATCAAGTTATATAAGGAATAGAATTATTTGGTTCTAACATAGCTTATTTACTTATATGAAATAAAACACTTATAAAAGACAATAATAACCTATAACTAAAGTTGTTTTCCAGAAGATGCCACGGTGATTGTACCATTCTGACTTTTGATAACTAATTTCTAGATAGCACTTTGTCAGAAGCTCTTAAGGATTCTAGTAAATATCAAGACACATGCAACTGGGTATTAGTGGTACATGTTTATAGTCCTGACTATTCAGGAGGCTGAGATCTGAAGATCAGGGTAAACCAACCCAAGCAGGGAAGTCCATGAGACTCTTATCTCTAAATTAACAACTAAAAAGCTAAAAGTGGAGGTGTAGCTCAAGTGGTAGAACACCAGCCTTGAGCAGAAAAGCCAGGCCCTGAGTTCAAACACTAGTTTTTCAAACTGCTTTCCTGCCAGCTCAGGCAGGAGAGTCTGTGAGAATCTTATCTCCAATGAATTACTCAGAAAAAGCCCGAAATGGTGCTAACCTAGCCTTGAGGCTCAAAGATAGTGCCCAGGCCTTCAGTTCAAGCCCCAGGAACAAGAAAAAAAGAGACAGACAGACAGGCAGACAGAGACAGAGACACAGAAAGAAACAGGTAGTGTCTGATCATTAATGTATCCTCATGCTTGATTAGACCCACTTTATATAGTAAAATATTAACTAAATCTGCACCTCCATTGCATTATCTACAAATTCCAACAAATTCTATTCTAATGCACAGAAACATGTTGACTTTTATAAATATGGAGTCACACTTATATAAGTATTGCAAATAATAAAGAAAATTAAAAACTAACAAAAATACTGAGGGAGAAATACTACTGGTTTAAACATTAAAGTCATAAGATGGTAGAGAATATGCTTGTCAAATAAGCATCTGTAATTTTTTTCTCCGATTCTTCATAGTTGAAAATTTGTTTATTAAATCCATACTTCATTTCTTTTATTTTGTTCTGAGGCTGGTACTTGAACTCAGTACTTGACAGTTTAACTCATTGGCTAGTAATCTTCCAACTGAGCCAGTTTTCCAACTCTTTTATACAATGGCAGTTTAGTTTGAAATCAAGGCTTGTGTATGGTCAACTTACTTGCTCATGCTACATCACCTGAGTCATGCCTCAATCCTATTATATTGTTTATTTTCAAGATGTAATATCATGGACTTTTCTACCTGGGCTAGCTTCAAACCATGATCATCTAGATCTCAGCCTTTAAAGTATCTATGATTATAATCTTGAGCCACCAGGGTACCATGCAAGATTTCTTAATGAAATTATCAAAGGGGAGTTTCAAGATAATCTTTTCTACTCTATTCATGAATATATCTTAAATGATGAGTTTTTTTGAAGGCCAACATAAAATATTGAAGGCTTACTTCATATCACTCTCATATATGGTCATAAACAAGCTAGATAATCCATAATTTTCCATCTAATTAGTAAAATTATGCTTCATTAAACTTGGGATCTTACCTCAAATTATTAAAAGTTCAGCTAGATCGACTTGAAGTACTGGATAATTTCTTTTAACAAAGAATTAAATCTGAAAACAGGAAGAAATACAAGTTACTAATTTTTCTGTCGTGTAGATCATTGCTTAATTTGGGTTAAGCTTTAACTTCAGAACTTATTTAGAAATGGGCCCTTAAATTCAATACCATACAAATTAACTATTTTATTTTCAAGCAACACAGCTACCCACTTGATAGGCTTGTTTGTTATTCTGGAGCTTGTGCTCAGGGCTTGGGTGCTGTGAGCTTTTTTGTTCAAGGCTAGTTTGCTCTACCACTTGAATCACAACGCCACTTGTAGCTTTTTAGAGGTTAATTAGAAATAAGAGTCTCATAGACTTCCTTGCCCAAGCTGGCTTTGAATCCCAGATCTCAGCCTCTTGAGTAGCTAGTATTAGAGGTATAAACCACCAGCATCCTGCTCCCAGTTGTTTCTGAAATAAAATTTTAAAACTTTTCTTTGCCATATATGGTAACATTTGTGATCAAACTGATTGTAGTTATATGACAAAGTGAATAAATGCTATTTCAATTGTTTTCTGTGATTTAGGGCCAAAAGTAATCATGGATTAATTTGAAACAATGTGTTGTTCATAAATTTTTGTTTTGAATTTGTTTTTTAATGTCCCTTTCATTTTAGTATTGTGGTAAGACTCAATGACACACACACACACACACACACACACACACACACACACACACATATAAAATGTCACCTATCTTATTCTCAATACCCATTAAAGAAAAAATATATATACACGAAAATTTGTACTTTAAATCCCTGGGCAACAACTGACCAAAGTAGTCCTTAAAATTATGATGTTCTTATAACACTAAGCGAAATGAAATCCAAGACATGGACACAAGAGGTTTTTCTTTGGTGGTGTTGTTTTTAATGTACTATGTGATTTTTTGGTTTCTTTTGTATGTTCCTCCCCCTATGGTATATCCCCTGTTGTCACTTTTGGTATTATTTTGGTACCCTGGTATTGTATACATTTATTTGAATTAGGGAAGAGAAAGAGAACAACAGAATGGTGAGACCAAGGACAGGGGGAAACAAAGCAAAAGCGATATACACAAGACAATATGTTAGAAATGATCTGTACAACTTGGGTGGGTTGGCGGGGGGGGAGGAAAAATAGGAGAAAAATGAGGGAATGGGTAACAAGGTTACCAAGAAATATACTTATTACTTCATCTAACTGTAACCCCTCTATACATCATCTTGACAATAAAAAATAAATAAAAATAGAGCTGGGTGATAGTGGCTCATAGCTGCAATCCTAGCTACTCAGGAGGCTGAGATCTGAGGAACACAGTTGAAAGCCAGCCTGGGAAGTAAAGTCCATGAGACTTTTACCTCAAATTAACCACCAGAAAACTGGAAGTGGCACTGTGGCTCAAGAGGTAGAGTGTTAGCCTTGAGCTGAAAAGCTCAAGGAGAGCACCTAGGCCCAGAGTTCAAGCCCCACAATTGACCAAAATATAATAATAAATAAATAACAAAAATAAAAATAAAAATAAATTATGATGTTCTGCTGGGTACCAGTGGCTCACACCTCTAATCCTAGGTGCTCAAGAGACTGACATCTGAGGATTGCAGTTCAAAGCCAGCATGGGGAGGACACTCCACGAGAAACATCACCAGTTAAGCACCAAAAAGCCAGAAGTGGAGCTGTGTCTCAAGTGCAGAACATTAGCTTTGAACAAAATACTCAGATACAACACCCGGGCGCTGAGTTCAAATCCCAAGACCAGCACAAAAAGCACTATGATGTTCCAAGTGAATGAAAATATATGACAAACATGGAAGAGGTATCTGCAAATGAAAAAGGCAGTTAACCTGATAGGTATACTTACATTTTGTAGACTTTTGTCTGACACACACCAAATTTGTCCTATGGATAGACTTTCTTCTAACTGAAAAAGATAAGAATAAGAGCTATTATATATCAGGCCCATAATCCACTGTAATCAGTATTCTGTTTCTGATATGTCAGGTATGCAGTGCTAAGCACACAATAAGTAATCAATATTTCATTGAACTGTTCTTGGAATAGTTCTTGAATTTTTAAGGCACTAAACCCAAATAAAAGCCTGCTTTTTAATGAAATGTTAACATTTCTGAATAATTTCCAGCACATAAAATCTTTTAGTATATTAAATAATATTCTTTTATTTATCTAAAAATATTTACTTCTACCCTATGTCCTGGTAATTCCATTTATACCTTAGAATAGGCAAGGATGCTCTTAAACATCCTACAAAGCACAAGAAGCCTCTGAAAACAATGAACTAACCATCCCAAATAGTCTAAAGCATTATTTGAGAAACCTTAAGAGGTAAAATCTCCTGACTATACTATAGAAAAACAATGTCCAAATATCAGAGAATGTGAATATTAAAACACAGACAACTCAAAAATTTATAAGGCTCAGGTTTTTAATATAAGCTACTCAAGATGCTGAGAACTGAGGACTACAGTTTGAATCCAGCCCTGGCAAGAAAGTCTGTGAAATTCTTATATCCAATTAACTATCAAAAAGAAGCCAGAAGTAGAGATGTAGCTCAAGTAGCAGAATATTAGCTTTGAGCACAAAAGTTCAGGGACAGCACCAGGCCCTAAATTCAAGCCCCAGGACCAGCCCTAAAAAAATTACAAAGCTGGGCTGGGAAGGTGGCTCAGTGGTAGAGCGCTTGCCTTGTATGCATGAGGCCTTGGGTTCCATTCCTCAGCACCACATTAGCAGAAAAAAAAAAAGCCGGAAGTGGCACTGTGGCTCAAGTAGTAGAGTGCTAGCCTTAAGCTGAAGAGCTGAGGAACAGCGCCCAGGCCCAGAGTTCAGGCCCTATGACCGGACCCCCCTCCCCCCAAAAAAAATTACAAAGCACATTAGGCTCTGTTTTAGTCTGTTATTAGTTAAATTAAAAGAACTATGAGAATTTGTTGTTAGGGGATTTAATTTTTTGAGTTCCAAGTATATTTTAGATATGAGACCCTTATCCATTGTATGGTTAATGAAGATCTTATCCCAACCCATGGGCTTTCTATTGATCTTGCTAGCTATGTCCTTTGCCATGCAGAAGCTCTGGAGCTTCATGCGATCCCATTTGTTCAAACTTTCTTTGATTTGTTGTGTTTCTGGGTCTCACTTTAGAAATTTTCAGCCTGTGTTAAGGAGACCTAGGGTTTCTCCTATCCCTTCCTGTAACGTTTTCAGGGTGTCTGCTTTGACTCTGAGGTCTTTAATCCATTTGGAGCTGATTCTGGTGCAGGGTGATATGTAAGGATCTAGCTTTAGTTTTCTACAGGTGATTAACCAATTTTGCCAGCACTGAAGAGACTGTCTTTCTTCCAAATCCTCAAAGAAACAACTGCCTGATAAATAAGTGGGCTAAAGACTTAAAGAGAAACTTCTCTGATGATGAAATAAGAATGATCAATAGACACATGAAGAAATGCTCAACCTCTCTAGCCATAAAAGAAATACAAATCAAAATAACATTGAGATTTTACCTCATCCCAGTTAGAATGGCTATAATCAAGAATTCTAATAACAGATGCTGGAGGGGATGTGGACAGAAGGGAACCCTACTGCATTGTTGGTGGGAGTGTAAACTTATTCAACCACTTTGGAAAGTAGTATGGAGGTTCCTCATAGAGCTCCAGCAATTCCACTTTTGGGCATTTACCCAAATAATCACAAACAAGGCCACACTAAAGCTACCAGCACAACTATGTTTATAGCAGCATTATTTACCACAGATACAAAACCAACCCAGATGGCCCTCAGTAGATGAATGGATCAAGAAAATGTGATATATATATATATAGGAATTCTATGCTTCCATCAGAAAGAATGACATTGCCCATTTGTTAGAAAATGGAAAGACTTGGAAAAAATTGTATTAAGTGAAGTAAGCCAGGCCCAAAGAAACATAGGTCCCATGGTTTCCCTTATTTGCAGTAACTAGTATATGTCTGGGACAAGTAGAAAAAGTCAAAACCTATGTACATATGACCAGATAAGATGAAGTTAAGTGAAATGAACCCCAAGATAGGGACAAAAGTGGTTTTTTCTTTCTTGCTATTGTTTCTAATGTATTTATAAGGTACCATGTGATTTTTTTTTGTTGCTTTGCATGTTTCTCCCCCACAGTATAACCCCTTTTTTCACTGAATTTGATGTCAGTATAATTTGGGGAGGGGAAGGAAAAAAAAACAAAATGTTTAAATAGGGATACAGGTTGACCCATCATAAAAATGAAATGTACAAGACACTGTTGAAAAACGAACTTTACAATTCAGGTGGGGGGGGGGAGGGTAGTTGTGGAGGTGGGAGGGAAGGGATGGAGGGGAAAAACAGAGGAGGCAACAATGCTTGATAAGAAATATACTCATTACGTTGCTCATGTAACTGTAACCCCTCTGTACAATATTTTCACAATAAAAAACTTATTAAAAAGAAAAAATAACTATGAGAATATCTTTAATAGAATTTTAACCTAAGACTTTCAATCTAGGATAAAGACTGTTAAAGTGATAAGAAAGCAGCAGTAAATAAAAGCAGTCTCTGCAAGTAATGTATACTTTTAGTGGCCATGAAAACAGGCTAGAGGAATATAACAGATGTGTGAAAAAGAGCTTGCATTTTTTAACCTTGCTTTTATCTTCCATTCTGATAAGAAAAACCCTCTTCTTTTGGCTTTTTCTTGCCTTAACAATGTTTTCAACTAACTCCTTCATGGTAAAATAATGTTAAGAAAAATATTAAACAGAAATTTTTCTGAACATTTAGGAAGACTAAAGCTTTTTTCTCCCTATATCATCCCTTAAGAATCAATGAACCATAAGGGAAGGGGTTGGTCAAAAGGGAATGAAGAAATGACACAGATTAACATACATTGTACACAAGATTTCCTTTGTTAAATGGAAAAGGATTCACTATATAATCTAAAATTAAGATAAGGAAATGGGTGGATTAGGAGAGGTGAGTGAGAATGTTGAAAGGGGTGAGACTGATCAAGATACACTGTATTCATAAACTGCTTTGGTGAATGGCAATTCCTTTGTACAATTACTTAAAGATAATAAAAATGTTTTTTAAAAGAATGAACTCAATTATAAAACACAATTTTAATTATAGAAGAATAGAAAAATGTCTTGCAACAAAATGACGTTTTAAAGTCCTGACTGTTGTGTTATAAATCAAAGGTTTCCAAAATATACAGAAAAGGGGCTGTGAATGTGGCTTAGTGGAACAGTGCTTGCCTAGCATACATAAAGCCCTGAGCTCCATTCCTCAGAATTATATAAACAGCAAAAGCCACAAGTAGCTCTGTGGCTCAGGTGGCAGAGTGCTAGCCTTGAGCAAAAAAAGCTAAGGGACAGTGCTCAGACCCTGAGTTCAAGCCCCAGGCCTGGCCAAAATAGTCTCCAGAGTTTGTCTGCCTGGGCTGGTACCCTCATATCTCAGTTTCCTGAGTAGTTAAGATTATGTTGGGCCATGGTGGAACATGTCTATAATCCTAACTACTCAGGAGGCTGAGATTTGAGGATCACAGTTCAAAGCCAACCTGGGCAGGAAAGTCCATGAGACTCTTATCTCCAATTAATCACCAGAAAACCAGAAGTAGTGCTGTGGCTCATGTGGTACAGTGCTCGCCAGGAGCTGAAGAGCTCAGGAACAGTGCCCAGGCCCAGAGTTCAAGCCCCACAACCAACCAAAAAAAATACAAAGAGCTCAGTAAACTAAACAAACAATGATCCAATTAATTAATGGGCAAATAAACTGGACAATTATCAAATGGTCAACAAGTACATAAAGAATACTCAACAAATCAAAATGATAATGAGATTTCATGATTCTCATTCTAATAGGAATGGTCTTCATTAAGAATACAAACAAAAGAGGCACCTCCTATTACTCAAGCCTGTAACCCTTGTTTCTCAGGAGACTGAGATCTGAGCATCTTTGTTCAAAGGGATCCAGGGCAGTAAAGTTTGTGAGATTCTATCTCTAATTAACCAGCAAAAAGCCAAAAGTGCAGGAGTAGCTCAAGTGATAGTATGCCAGCCTTGAACAAAAAGAAAAGAAAAAGAAAAAAGGAAAAAAAAGCCTAAAGGACAGCATCAAATTCTGAGTTCAAGCCCCAAACACAAACACAAAAACTCTTAAACAGCAACAAATGCTGGTGAAGGTGCCCAGGGGAAGGGCGGAATCCTTGTGCACAGTTGACAGAAATGTAAAACAGTGCAACAATTATTTTTTAAAGTATAGAGGCTTCTCAAAATTCAAACCAGTAATTATGAACCAGTAATATCACTGAACATACATTTAGAAATCAGAAAAAAATCCTTTCTAGCCTCAAAAAAATACCTGTCTAAATGTAATGATGGAGGCAAAAGTCATCCACAATAAAACTATAAAACCTTGAAGAACATAGCAGAAATGGAAAGGTCCCTCATGCTTATGGAAAAACAGAATTAATATTATAAAAATGGCCATGCTACCAAAGCAATCTGCATATTCAATACACTGTCCATCAAAATGTCAATGTTGTTCTTGCAAAAATAGAAAAAAATCATAAAATTCATATGGAAGCATTATAGATGCCCAATAACAAAAGTAATCATGGCCAAAGTGTAAAACACTAGAGTTAACACAATACCAGAGTTTAAATTATACTGCAGAGCCATAGTAACAACAAGAGTATGGTACTGGCACAACAAATATACATAAAGACTAATTTAATTGAATAAAAGAGATACAAATGGATCCACACGTCTTCAGTCATTTAATTTTGACAAAGTAGCCTAAAATATATACTGGAGAAAAGACAGTGTTTTCAACAAATGGTGCTGGGAAAACTGGTTATCTACATGTAGGAAATTAAACTACGCCATTGTTTCTTACCCTGTACACAAATCAATTCCAAATAGATAAGACCTAGTGTAAGATTTGAAACTATTGCAGAAAAACACAGAAGAAACTCTGGAAGTTATAGGAATAACTACTAAATGCTTTCTGAACAGTGCCTAACCTTGCAAAAAAAGTTAGGATTACCAGCATAAGCCACCACAGTCCAGCTCATCTGCACTTTTATTATTACCTTTTAAGCAAGAATTGACAAGTGAGACTGATGAAATTTAAAAGATTATGCACAACAGAAGAAATAATTACCAAGAAGTAGCTCAACAGATAAGGGATTAGTATCCAGCTTATACAAAGAGCTAAAAATTTTACACAGAATAATCTAATAAACAAGCAAATGATATATTCATACATTTCTCAGAAGTATCTAAAGAACAAAGAAAGAAATGTCAACATCATTAGTTATTTTTAAAAGGTAAATTTACTTTAAGATTCCAACTTATCAATCATCAAGAAAACAAACAGCTACAGGTGCTGGCAAAGATGTGGGCGATAACCCTCACAAACTGTTTCTGGGAATGTAATGTAGTGCAACCACTATGGAAACTGATTTAGAGATTTTTTTCAACATACTAAAAATAGACCCACTTGCCATACCAGTTTTGAGTATATAGTCAAAAATTGTAAATTAATATGCAAGATAGATACGTGAATATTTATGTTTACAGCAGTTTGATCACAGTAACCAAGCTGTGGTATTTGTACAGTGCTCAAAAGTTAATAAATTGAAAATTAAAATATGATAGATATACAATATATAGTATTACTCAGCCATAAAAATGAAATTTTGGTCATGTGCCTATGGCTCCCACCCCCACCTGTAATCCTAGCTATTTGGGAGGATGAGATCTGAGGATCCCAATTCTAAGTCAGTCTGAGCAGGAAAGCCATAAGACTTATTTCTAATAAACTACAAAAGAGCCAAAGGTGGAGCTATGGCTTCAGTGGTAGAGGACTAGCTTGAGGGGAAAAAAGCTCAAGGACAGCACCCAGGTTCAAGTCAAGCCCTAGGAGTGGCATATACATGCAAAAAGATGAAATTATGTCATTTGCAGGAAAATGGCATTTCCAAGTTCCAAAAGCCAAATATCACATGTATTTATTCATTTGTGAAATCTAGACCAAATAAAATTATGTATATGAATGATTTTGTTTGTAAATGGGAAATTTATAAACTGGTAATTTCTACTCAGATTAAGTTATTGTATGCAGTAACAGATCTATATGATATTAAATTTATTTTGCAAACAGGTAAAATGTAGACTTGGGTGGTACTCTAAATTTACTTCCTGAGAATATGTAGATATGAGGCCCATTCATCTGTACATTTTTTGTGTGGATGCCGCTACTAGGGCTTGAACTCAGGGCATCCCACTGTCACTTGGCCTTTTTGCTCAAAGCTGGTGCTGTACTACTTAATACACCCCAACTCTGGCTTTTTTCCTGGTTAATTCAAGATAAGATTTTCATGGACTTTTCTGCCAAACTGGCTTCAATCAGCAATCTTCAAATCTCATTTTCATGAGTAGTGAGGATTACCAGTATATGCCACCACAGTCCAGCTCATCTGCACTTTTATTATTACCTTTTAAGTAATTGTACAAAAGCATTGACATTTAACAAAGTCGTTTATGAATGCAATGTACCTTGATCCATATATCGCCCTCATCTATACTTTTGAAGAGATTACCATAGTTTGACCAATACAATATAATACTATACCATACTCTTTTCACAATAGCATATAACTTTCACACACCACTATATTTTCTAATCTCAAAATTATCTGGTAAAGAATGCTATAAATATTTTGATGCAGTCAAATCCAATATGATTAACTGTACTTTAAAGTGCAATTATTTTATACATGTTTTCAACTTTAAAAGTCTATTTTTGGTAATACATTGATAGCTGAACTGACTAATCATGACAAAAATTCAGTATTTTACAGAATTTTAATTTATCATAGTTTATGTCAAAGTTCAACATTCAATAGCAATTGAAATAACACATATATATATAATGATTATTTACATATAATCCTAGTTAAAAACCATGCAGTTAAAAATATTTTAGTTAACTATACCTAGGTGAACTCTATTGTAGCAATATGTGAATGATACTGCTTTGTTTAAATCTTCATATTTAGAGCTTTCTAGATTCCCCAACAACCTAAAGGTGACGGAAAAATCACTTGACTGTTTAGACTGTTTAGGGTAAGAGGTATTGCTAAACCTGGTAGGAAGGAAAAAAGAAAGCCAAGATGCAAAATAACATAAAAGAGTAAGAATGATATTGAATAAATAATAAATAAACAACCCACCACTTGGCTTGAGTTTTTTGTTCGTTTGCTTTCTTTGTTTTGGGGGGCTTTTATTATTTGCCAGTCAAGGCAGTTGTTCAGTCTGCTTGATGGGTTGGAAGTCTACCACTTAAGCCCCATCTAGTCTGGACTTTTTATGGTATTACAGAGATGGATTCTGTCATAATTTTTTTTGGCCAGGCTGGTTTCCAAAAAAGAAAAAAAAGGTGAAAGGACTGAAATTCAATCCTCACTACAGACACGCAGAATAAAATTTTAAACCTAGCCTTAAGAAATAAGATAGCAAAAAATAAATATGAAAAAAATTATAATAATGTTCTTTCAAAATTCATAAAATCAAAAACAATTTTCCAACTGGTTACTATTGCCAAGGTAAAGATTTTTTTGCTTGAGATTAATAGCAAATAATAGAATTGCATTAATATTTTCATATCATTATTTTAATAAAAAGGGCATTTCTCTTAACCAAATTGTGGTATTTGAAAAGACAGTTTTAAAAAATTCTTGAAAGTTTTCTGTGGCTCTCTGCATATAACTCAAAGGAATGACAGACAAACAGAATAGGTAGAAACAGAGAGACAGACAGAAATAGATAAATAGGCAAAATACAGAAATGCTTAAATTTAGTAGACCAGTGTAGTCTGAGGTTTAGACAGTTGTATAAACCTATTAAGTGGTTAAGAAAGATATTTTTAAGTATTTTTTAATCTTCACAGAAAAAAACTAAGCTTTTCAACAGTGAAGTACAGATGCTTAATATGGTAATGTATTTCTTCCTTTTGGAAAAATGCAGCTTATTTGATATTTATATACAAATACATTTGAGATTATTTGTATCTGAGATTATTTGTATATCAAATATAAAGTGCGTTCAAAAATCAAAGGTAATGTTCAGATAGTTTGAATTATGAAAGTCATTTTCAGACTGTACTTTATCCAAACCTTGATTCAGTTTTTTGGGTGAATTATGTTTTTTTCTTTAAACAGAATCATGGAGCAGTCATAACTACGTACCAAATTTGATTCCTATCACCAATGATTAACACCGATTTGTGGGGGCTCAAAAAAAAGGACAATCATAACAATAAAAGAAGTCTATTGAATTATATATTTTCTACTTATTGAAATTTTGAAGATGATGACTATTTAAAGTCAAAGTTCTTAAATTCCTCTGGGAGAATAATTATGCTAATTTTTCTAAAGTAATAACTGAGGTCTTCCTTGAAATTTCTAGGAAGCTGACATTGAAATTAGGAAATAACACAATCAATAGCGTTCTTTTATAATTCCAGAAATGGTATGTAATATTATCTGTGGGCATTCATAAGTCACATATAAAACGACAAGTAGTTTTTAGTACTTCATCTAATTTGTCTGCCCATTATACAGACTTCAGAGTAATTTTTATCTTAGTATTATTAATCAGGAAGAAAAATTCAAATAACCTGATAGGCATTAATATTTCACAACCTCAATTACCTCAAAATTTTAGCGGAACTTCTCTGTGTCCCAATTTTGTCTAAAAGAAAAGCAAGATGAACATCATTACTGTTCTTCCTCTCAACCGTAATTCATAACTCAAATTGTACAACAGAAATTTTCCTGACCCCCTATAAAGGTTCATAACTAAAAACGTACACACTAGACCACCCCTCCCCCCGCAGTTGTTAAGTAAAATCCGTTCATAACTAAAACTGCTTAACGGATCACCCCTCCCCCTTTCCGAGGTTCATAACTAAAACTGCTCAACGGACTGCCCCCCTCCCGCTAAGTTCCTAACTACAAATGCTCAAGTAAATTACCCCTCCCCCATACACCTGCTCTGAGATCCACACATAAAAACTTTCAGGAAAATGCCCCAGCCTCCAAGTTTATAACTAAAATCGCTCCACCGAATACGGCCTTGCCCTGAACCTTATAACTAAAACATGCTGAAGGAAATCCGCCGAAATTCCTAAATAAAAACATTAAATGGACCATCTGCTCCTCCTCCCTGTTCCGATTTCATATATAATAACATTCAATGGACACCGCCGCCGCTGCGCAAGTTTATTACTAAAAATGCTCCGCGAAATACCCCCTAATCCTCCGCTCCGAGATTCACTTCTAAAAACACTCAACAATATCTCCCTCCTCCCAAAACAGACTTAGAGGTTCATCTCTAAACATGCGCTCCACAGAAAATCACCCCACTTCGAAGTTTATGCCTAAAAAACGCACTCCGCAAAATTCCGCCCTCCGAAATGTCTAACGAAAAACACGCTCCGAATCCCCCTCCGCACCCGCAACTCCTCACACTGTACACTCAAACATTTAAAAAAGAACTTTAAAGACCTTCTACCTTTTTCTTTCCACCGTTAAGACGAGTTGGGAGAAAAGACCACGACCGGGACAGACGGGAGAGGGTGGGCACGGGAGAAGGTGGGCGTGAGATCTGAAGGAAGAGACCCACCGGAGCCGGAAGGTTAGGGAGGGTTCTACTGATCACAAAGGAAAGGCCTAGAAAGGTTGTCAGGGCAACCCAGACGGGTCAAACGGTAGTGAGCTAGCTTAAAGAGCCACCCACCCATTAAAGCACCTGAAAAGGAGACTGAAGATGAAGAACGAGAATAAACTTGATCTTCCACCGCCCCCAAGCGACTGGTACGGTCCTAACCGCTGCTTCTCCCTGCAGCCATCTTGGCGTTGCCCCAGCTCCGCCCCTCGAGGCTCTCTGGATCTCCGCTCGCGTGAGGAAACAGAAACAGGAAGTGGGGCTACAAGCCCACGAGCGCGCGAGCTGGTCGACCCGGGAGGTGGCCTCGAGACTGGCACGTTGAGAAAAGCGCGGGCTTTGACACGCGCTCTTTTCCAACTCGTGCAGCCGCCGCCGGGTGTCGCCTCTCCGCGGGAAGCGTTCGTGGAATATGGACAGTATCGTTTCTCTTCTGCCAAGGTGCTGTCCAGGCTCCGACTCCGGGAACGGGAGGAGGGCGGGGGCTGCGGCCCTGGGAGGCGAGTGGGAGGGGTCCTGACCTTTTAGGGTGCCGTTTGGCCGCCTTTACCTACTTTCTGCTTTTTTTCTCCTCCCCTGACTGGCACCTGCTGCCATCGTAGATCGTGGAAAGTAGATGTGCTTTTTGGAAGAGGACGGGGGAGTTTAAGACTATTGATAGTCCATACGATCTTATTGAAGACTTTTACCACCTCTCTTGCGAGAATTAAACCCTCTAATTTGAAATGAATGGGGAATGTGTAGCCCAGCGCACCGAGTGGAGCGACACGACGGTTCTCGTGGTTTGGAGAGAAGGCGTAGGCTTTAATTATAATTCCAGAACCAATACATTGTAGCGGACGGCACTGGTATTTTCTGGGTAGCGGTGACCCGCAGCCATCCAAACTTAAATGAACTGCTTTTAACAGGGCTTTGTCCCATTAATACGAAAAATTCCTGTAGTTGCCAAACCTATAAAAATTCAGTAGCTCCGGTGTTCATATTTATGGTTACACCTTCCAACTAAACTATGTGTAGCCCTGACCAATAGAAAAATTAAATTGTATTTCATAACCAAAATGCCATCACCTGCAGCTCCAAATTACTGAAATTCTTCCGTCTTCCAGGAGTTGGCATTACAGAAGATGCATTAACTTTACACTCCCAAAATATGGGTAACAGTAAGTAATTGCTTGGTACATATTTAAAACTCCTTTGCTTAGTTTTGTTTTGAGGTCTCTTATTCCCACTCCTCCTCCTTTCTTCTCCCCCTCCTCTTCCCCTCCCCCCTCCTCCTTTGTCCTCTCCCTCCTCCTCCTTTTCACCTTCCCACCCTCCTTTCTCCTCCACCTCCTCCTCTTCTCCCTTATCCTCCTCTCCCTCCTCCTTTGTTCTCCCTCCCCTTTCCCCCCTTTTCCTCCCCTCCCCTTCTCCCTCTCCATTTTCTTCTCCTCCTCCTCCTTCCTCCTCCTCCTCCTCTTTTCTTTCTTCTCTCTTTTCTTCTTGCTCTACTCTCTGCTTCTGCTCCTCCTCTTCTCCTTCTACTTTCCTCCTCTCCTCCACCTCTCCTCCTCCTCCTCCTCCTTATTTCTTCCTTCCTTTCTTTCCTTCTTATTCCTTCTCTCCTTTCGTTCTCGTTTCCTTCCTTTTTTCTCTTTTCCTTTCTTTCCTTCTTCCCTTCCTCTTCCTCCATCCACCTTCTTTCTTCTCTATATCCTTTCTTTCCTTCTCCTCCTCTTCCTCCTCACCTTCGCTCTTCCTCCTTCTCCTCTCTTCCTCCTTCACCCCCTCCCTCTCCCCTTTTCCCCCTTTTCCTCCTCTCCCCTTCTCCCTCCCCCTTTTCCTCTCCTCCTTCCTCCTCCTCCTCTTCTTTTCTTTCTTCTCTTTTCTTCTTGCTCTCCTCTCTGCTTCTGCTCCTCCTCTTCTCCTTCTACTTTCCTTCTCTCCTCCACCTCTCCTCCTCCTCGTTATTTCTTCTTCCTTCCTTTCTTTCCTTCTTATTCCTTCTCTCCTTTCCTTCTCGTTTTTCCTTCCTTTTTTCTCTCTTCCTTTCTTTCCTTCTTCTTCCCCTCCTCTTCCTCCTTCCACCTTCTTTCTTCTCTATATCCTTTCTTTCCTTCTCCTCTTCCTCCTCCTCTTCTCCTCCTTCTCTCTTCTTCCTTCTCCTCTCTTCCTCCTTCATCCCCTCCTTCCTCCTCCCCCTCCCCTGTTCTTCCCCTTCCTCCTCCTCACTCCATCCGCCCTCCTACTCCTTTAATTTTTTCTTATTCTTTCTTCCTCCTCCTCTCTTTTCTTTTTTTTGGGGGGGGGGTCTGGTCATGGGGCCTGAACTCTGGGCCTGGGGGCTGTCCCTCAGCTCTTCAGCTCAAGGCTAGTGCTCTACCACTTTAGCCACAGCACCACTTCTTTTTTCTTTTTTGCTTATGTGGTGCTGAGGAATCGAACCCAGGGCCTCATGCGTGTAAGGCAAGCACTGTACCACTGAACCACCTTCCCAGCCCCCTCTCTTTTCTTCTTTGTGTCCTCTCTTTAATTCTCCTCCTCCTTCTCCTTGTTATGTCTTTCCCTCTTATTCCTTCTCTCTTGCTTTCCTTCTTTCTTCTCTCCTTGCTTTCTTTGCTTCTTTCTTTTCACTTTCCCTCCTCCTCCTCCCCTTCCTCTTCCTTATTCTCTCTTTTTAGATGTCACTAGCTTTATCTTGAAATACAGAAAGAAATTTTATGTTAATTCATACTGAGAATATTTTGAACATCTTATTGTGTGGTGAGGAAGGATTACCATATGACATTTCATGAACAGATGAGTGAAAAAGGCCCATTCATGACTGCACTTAAAATAATAGGGAGTAAAAATATATTTCCATAAACAAAAATAAAAACCACCGGACTAATTAAAGTCAGTTTTTAATCCCACTTTCTGTTAAGAAACGTGATTTAGATCAACATTTATATCCTTTGCCACATAGTTTAAAAATATGTTTAAAAAAATATTAACTGAACCACCAATTTCATCAAGCTGTTATAAAGATAAAATGAAGGGAGAGAAGTATGGGCTCAAATAGTAGGGTGACTGCATAGCATGCATAAGCCCTGGGTTCAGACCCCAATACTACCAAAACAGAAAAAAAGGGAAAAGAAACGAAATGTAATTGTCTATCAAATTGTAGTTTTGTAAACATGCTCTTAAGTATAACCAATTAAGTTGAAAATTGTTAACCTCTTTTCCCAGAACTTTTAGAAGGATTTGAAGTATAACTTTAAAGTATTCTTTCCTACTATAATAATGCTAGTAATTTTGATCCACCTAAACCAGGAAGCACTGTTTACTTTCAAATAATAAGGTAACAGATTATTAATTTTTATTGAAAATTATGCCTGACTGTAGTTGTTTTTAGCCTAGAAAAAAGATGAGCTATTCTTCAGTCTATCATATGAAGTGAGTTTAACTGAGTTGATACTGTCTGCTGTGATTACTTGTCTTGTTTATCTGTGTGAAATGCTGACCTTTTCCTTAGAGCATAGACGAGGAAAATGACACAGATGAGCTTGAGTAGTTTTACCTTTTATAAAATGTGAAAATATCATTGTTGTGCTATATCGAAACACTGTGTGATAATATAATTCAGTTACTGTGATTATTTTGATATCTTTCCAGACAAACATACTAAATGTACGATTATGTTTTATATTATATCTCACTTAAACAAATTTGAATGGCCAACTAGTTTTCATACAGGTATTTTATATTTGACAGCTATATTTACACAGTATGTTTGAAGACTAGGGTTGTATTAATTGTAAGAGTGAAACTAGTAGAAAAAAAGATATTTCCTAGTTTTTGTTTTGCTACTCTTTTTTCTTTTTCTCTGTTATTATCTCTTTTTCAGTTGACTTTTTTGATGCTGGTACTTGGGATTAAACTCAGGGCCTGGATGATGTCCCATACCTTTTTCATTCATGACTGATGCTCTACTATTTGTGCCACAGCTCCACATCTGGCTATTTGGTGAATAGTTCAGACATAAGAGTCTCATGGACTTTTCTGCCTGGAATGGCTTAGAACCACAATCTTCATGTCTCAACCTCTTGAGTAACTAGGATTATAGGTGTGAGCCACCAACAGAAAGCTTCAGTTAACTCCTGACTCGTGTGATTATTGTATTCAAATATGATTTTTTTTTTTTTGGTCTGGTCGTATGGCCTGAACTCTGGGCCTGGGTGCTGTCCCTCAGCTCTTTAGCTCAAGGCTAGCGCTCTACCACTTGAGCCATAGCGCCACTTCCGGCTTTTTTCTTTTTGCTTATGTAGTGCTGAGGAATCGAACCCAGGGCCTCATGCATGCAAGGCAAGCGCTCTACCACTGAGCCAACTTCCCAGCCCTCAAATATGATTTTTATAGGATGTTTCCTTTCTCATCTTCTATCCACTTTTTATTGTTTATTCCTTTTCTTATCTGTTTTAACCTTCGTTTAATTCTCTCTACCACCATTCTGATTATGTTTACTTGTGTACCTTAATAGACTGTCAATTTCTGGAGGATAGATCATTTTTATCTTCAAATCGCACAAAATGAGGAAATGACTCTGTAATAATAAATAATTATTTTACATTTTAAAAAATTCTTAACATATATAGAACACTACCCAAGTGCTGAGATCCAGAGTAGTGTATACATATGTAGATATATGTATATGTGTATGTATGTTTGTGCAAATATGTGCACACACATAAATATAACACAATGAAATCCATTAAATTTGAGTTGATCTGGACTGAAGTTCCTTGTTCCTGTATTTAGCAACTTCTCAGTTATCCATCTTTAGACTTCAGTTTTTATAAACATCAATAAAACAAGAGTACTGACAAATGATTTTAAGGTTGCTTTCAATTCTGATTATCTCAGCTGTGATTCTTTGATCTTAAACTAGACCTCCCTGAAATGCACAAACAGTGATAGATGTTCTGGGAACTTATAAGAGAAAAGTTGACTATTGTTACTACTGTTTTATTCTAGAGCAGATTCTAGGGTAAGAGAAAAGTTGACTATTGGTACTACTGTTTTGTTCTAGAGCAGATTCTAGGGTAACATTTCTTTTGTCAGTCATGGGGGCTTGAACTCAGGGCCTAGGGACTATTCCTGAGCTTTTTCCACTCAAGGCTAAAACTCCACCACTTTGATCCAACTCCACTTCTGGCTTTTTCTGCAATTAATTAGACATAAATTTCTCATGGACTTTCCTGCCTGAGCTAGTTTGAACCGTCATTCTCAGATCTCAGCCTCCTGAGTAGCTAGGATTATAAGCATAAGCTACATGCACCCAGCTTAGGATAATTTTTTTAAATTTCTTCCCTCTTAACTCCTTTTTTTCAACATCTAAAATATGTCCAAATGATTCCATAATTTTGCTGTATTAAGATACAGCTTTTTTTTCCTTTTTTTGTGCTGGGCCTAGATGCTGTCTCTGAGCTTTTTTGTTTTTCCTCAAGGCCAGCACGCTATGACTTGAGCCACAACTTCACTATGGACACTATGGACTTCTTTTTGGAAGTTAATTGGAGATTAGAGTCTCATGACTTTACTATCCAGGTGGGCTTCAAACTATGTTCCTCAGATCTCAGCCTCCCAAGTAACTAGGATTACTGGTCTAAGCCACCTGTGCCTGACCATAGAGTTTTTCTTTAACTATAGATAGACATAATTTTTAAATTTTTAAATATATTTTGTTAGCTTTAGTAAGTTGTACAAGGAAGTTTCATTTTGACATGTCCATATATACACAAAATATTCTTTGATCAGGTTGGCACAATTGGTTCATCCTTGTAATCCTACCCATCTGTGGGGACAGTAGTGTGAAACCAGTCCAGGCAGAAAACTCTGCAAGACGACTCCATCTCCAAAATAACCAGCAAAAAGCCAGGCTGTAGGCATGCCTAGTAAGCAGCCAAACCAAGCATGTACCAGGCCCTTAGGAATTTTTGGTTTGGAGGTTTTGATTTTTGTTTTTCTGGCTTTTTTTTGGTAGTACATGAAAAAAAAAAATACGTTGATTATACTTTCCATCACAGTCTCTCTTTTTTTGGTGCTGGTCCTGGGTCTTGAATTTAGGGCCTGGGCCCTGTTCCTGAGCACTTTTTTTGTTCTCAAAGCTATCACTCTACCTCTTGAGCCACAGCACCACTTCTGGCTTTTCTGGTTAATCAGATATTAGTCTCAAACACTTTCTTCCCTGGCTCTCTTCAAATGGTGATCCTCAAATATCATTCCCCGTGTGGGTAGGATTATAGAGTTACCCACCGAGCCTATCATGATCTCTTATTCTGCTTCCTTGTTCCCAAACCAAATCTGCAAACTTAATCTTTCTATTTGCATACATGTACATGAAGTCCTTTGACTACATTCACCCTTCTTCAATAATACCCACACCCCACACAAGATCTATTTTACTTCTTATCATTCACATTTTATTGTATGCTAATTGCTTATATATATTTCACAGTGATATTTTACATATGCACGCACACTAATTTAATCAAATTGACCTCCTCCATTTCCACTACCCTTATTTGCTATCTTAATTCACAGTTGCAGTGGATTTCAATATTGTTCATTGTTAATTGTTTCTTCCTCTCCTCCTCAAATCCTCTGAAACAGTTCCACAATTACAAACACATTATAAACATACATATATGATCTTGTATGTGTTTACACATATGATTATCTTTTTAATATTTAGCAACCATATATGAGAGGAAAAAAATGTATGCTATTTGTCCTGAACCTGTCTTACTTTGCTTAAACATGAACTCCACCTCTAACCATTTTTCTGCAAATGACATAGTTTCATTCTTTTTTAAATAACTGAACAACATTGTGTATATATGCCACAATTTCTTGATCCATTCGTCATTTGTTTGACTTTTGTGCACAATATGCAATGAATATGGGAGCAAAAGTACCTGTATTATCTACTGACTTATGTCCTTTTGGATATGTGCCCAAGAATGATACTGCTGGATTTTTGTTGATAACTATTAAAGCTGTTTTTAGAATGGTATTTATCTCACAATTTTTTTATGTCTTTGACATCTACTTTATTTTTATGTCAGTATAATTTTAAGGTCCTATTTAAAACATCTAGCTATGACTTATTTCATTATTTTGTTTTGTTGTTGTTGTTGTTGTTTTTTGGGGTCCGGTCGTGGGGCCTGAACTCTGGGCCTGGGGGCTGTCCCTCAGCTATTCAGCTCAAGGCTAGTGCTCTACCCTTTGAGCCACAGGCTACTTCCAGCTTTTTTCTTTTTTGCTTATGTGGTGTGGAGGAATCGAACCCAGGGCCTCACGCATGCAAGGCAAGTGCTCTACCACTGAGCCACCTTCCCAGCCCTCATTATTTTGTTTTTGTGTGTGCCAACTAGGCCCTAAATTCAGGGCCTGGTGCTGTCCCTTGGCATTTTTACTATCACTTGAGCAAGGTTTTTGCTGATTAATTGGAAGAAAGAGTCTCATGGATTTTGCTGCCTAGGGAGGCATCCAACTATGATCTTCGTATCTCAGCTTCATGAATATATAGGATTACAAGTGTAAGGTACCAGTACCCAGCTTCATTATTTTCTTAATCTTTTTTTTTTTTTTGGTCAGTCATGAGGCTTGAATTCTGGGCCTGGGCACTGTCCCTCAGCTCTTCAGCTCAAGGCTAGCACTCTACCACTTGAGCCACAGTGCCACTTCTGGTTTTCTGAATGGTTTATTGGAGATAAGAGTCTCATAGACTTTGCTGCCCGGGATAGCTTTGAACCATGATCCTCAGATCTCAGCCTCCTGACTAGCTAGGATTACAGGCATGAGCCACCAGCACTCAGCTATTATTTTCTTTATCTATTGTGACATTGTGGGATTTTTACAAAATTCTTTTATTGTATCATTTCTTTGATTCTTCTTGCTCTGTGATTTACTTCTTTCCCTATTACTACTTGAAAAGTATATACTACTACTTTTGCCCTAACATACTTATTAAGTTAATGTCAAAATTAATGAGAAATACTTTCTATCCAACTAACACAAAGATTTTTTTTAATATTTTCTTTCATTTTCCCAATTCTAAAATTTTCCTCATTATTTATGTTAGCTCTGCCTTAAAAAAAAAATTCCAGTGTAGATTTTGTGATTCTCTTGTGTAATCAGTATTTCTCTGGATTTATCTGTATTTAGTAGTCTCTGTGCGCAATAAGCCTTTATATCAGACCTAAGTATTATGTCAGACCTAGTTTTGTTTCTTGAAAAATACAATTGGTGCCTGATGTTGGTGGTTCACACTTGTAATCAATCCTAGCTACTTAGGAGGCTGTGATCTGAGGATTGTGGTTTGAAATCACCCTGAACAGGAAAGTCCTTGAAACCCTTATCTCCAATTAACCACCAAAAAGCCATAAGTGGAGTTGTGAGCTGTGGCTCAAGTAGTAGAGCAGAGCACTAGCTTTGAGAAATGAAAGAAAGTAGTTCAGGGACAGTGCTCCGGCCCTGAGGTTAAGCCCCAGGAAAAAAATATACAGTTTTTTAAAATTATTCACAGATTCTGTATTTGCAAATTTACTTACATGGTAAAGTTTGCATTGTGAAAATCAATATATATGGTACTTTCATGGTCATTCTCAGTCCTAATCAGAACAGTAAAAGTTTTAACTCACTAGACAGACATGCACATTCCCATCTGAGGAAGGAAAAAGACATGAATACTCCATAAAGAAATGTATTTTGCTATCTACTTAGTGCCATACTTTTCATATCTGTGTGCTTTTGGTTGGTGATTTCATATTTTAATGCTATTCACTATATTGCCTGAAGCTCTGGCTAGTATTCCTTAGTGTGAGAAGACTATGATATACTTTATGGAAAAGATAACATGTGTTAGATAAGATTCCTTGGGATTCATTTCTCTTAGCATCATCTTATATGGTCATATGTACATAGCTTTTGAGCTTTTCTGCTTGTCCTAGACATATACCAGTTATTGCAAATAAGGGAAATCATGGGACCTATGTTTCTTTGAGACTAGCTTACAATATAATTTTTTCCAAGTCTTTGCATTTCCTAACAAATGGGGCAGTGTCATTCTTTCTGATGGAGGCATAGAATTCCATTTTGTGTGTGTGTGTGTGTGTGTGTGTGTGTGTGTGTGTACCACATTTTCTTCTTTTGTATGCTTTTTTATTGGAAGAATACTGTACCGAGGGATTACAGTTACATGAACAAGGTAATGAGTATGTTTCCTATCCAGCATTTTTGTCTCCTTTGTTTTCCCCTACCACCATCCCTTCCCTCACACCTCCATATCCCCCCCCCCTCGCCGTAGTTGTAAGGTTCATTTTCAACATAGTGTTTTGTACATCTCATTGTTACAATGGGTCAACCTGTATCATTTAAACATTGTGTTTTTCCCTTCCCCTCCCCAAATTAGAGAATTGTATATACAAGATGCAGGGTACTGACATCAAATACAGTGAAAACAGAGGTTATACCATGGGGGAGGAACATATAAAAAAATCACATGATACATGATAAATACATTAGAAACAATAGCCAAAAAGAAAAAAGATATTTGTGTCTCCATCTTGGGGTTCATTTCACTTAACATCATCTTGTCTGGTCATATGTACATAGCTTTTGGCCTTTTCTGCTTGTCCTACATATGTACTAGTTATTGCAAATAAGGGAAACCATGGGACCTATGTTTCTTTGGGCCTGGTTTACTTAATATAATTTTTTTGAAGTCTTCCCATTTCCTAACAAATGGGGCAATTCTTTCTGATGGAGGCATAGAATTCCATTGTATATAGTATAGGTATGAGTCAAGCGGAAAAGGTCAGATAATGTGGTGTTAGGAAAACGAACCCTTAAATATGTATTTTAATGTTTTTTGTTTCTTTCATGCATGTGTTTCTAACGCATTTATAAGATTATTTCTTTGTTGCTTTGTATGTCCCTCCCCCACAGTGTAACCCCCGCTTTCACTATATTTGATGTCAGTATAACATGTGGAGGAGATGGGGACAAACAAGTCGTTTAAGGATTCAGGTGGACCTGTTGCAACAATGAGAAGTACAAAATGTCATGTCAAAACCAGCTTTACAATGTCGGTGTGTGGGGGGGAGGAGGGGTATGATTGGGTGGGGGGGAGGGGGAAGGCTGGGAAGGGAGGTGAAGGGTAAACAAAGGAGGAGGCTGCAATGCTTGGTAAGAAATTTATGCATTATCCTGCCCATGTAATTGTAACCCCTCTGTACAGTATGTTCTCAAATAAAATTAAATTAAATTAAAAAAAAAGAATTCCATTGTATATATTTATACCACATTTTCTTGATTCATTCATCTACTGAGGGGCTTCTGGGTTGGTTCCGTATCTTAGCTATGGTAAATAATGCCCAAGATAGAGACACAAGTGGTTCTTATCTTTCTTGTTGTGGTTTTTAATATATGTATAATGTACCATGTGATTTTTTTTGTTTCTTTTGTATGTTCTTCCCCTATGGTATAACCTGTATTTTCACTATTTTTGATCCCTGTGCCCTCGTGTATATACATTTTTCTAATTTTGGGAGAGGAAGGGAAATAACAAAATGCTGAAATAAGGATATAGGTTGACCCATTGTAAACAATGAGATGTACTAGATACTATGTTGAAAACGAACTTTACAACTTCCAGGGGCAGGGGAAAGGGGTGTAGGGAGGAGTTGGGGAGTTTGAGAGGGAAGAGATGGTAGGGGAAAAACAAAGGAGGAGGTAACAATGCTCGTAGGAAATGTACTCATTACCTTACTCATGTAATTGTCACCCCTCTGTAGAGTATTTTTGCAATAAATATATATATACAAAAAAGCTTCTTTGGAGCATGAATTATAGTGCTATTGGCTGTGATTTCAATGTTAATGAAATAATAAATATTAAATGAGATATGTTACCAGAAATAGACATAAAATTACATTATTGATCAGCTGATGACAATGTGGACTCTTTTTTGCTGTCTAAGACATTCACTTTATTCAGTGATTAGTTTTTTTTCTTAGTGTATTTTGAAATTCTTTCTTAAAATTTTATTTTATTGTAAAGATGCTGTACAGAGGGGCTACAGTTACATGAGTAAGTCAATGAGTACATTATCTGTTGAGCATTGTTACCCCTTCCCTTGTAGTTCTCCCACTATTCCTTCCCTCCCCCACCTCCCACACTCCTCCCCACCCCACCTCTACCTGAAGTTATAAATTCATTTCCAATATACTTTCTTGTGAGTATAATTGTTGCACTTGGTCATCTTGTGTCCTTGTTTCAGTGTTATGTTATTCCCCTTCCCCTCCACAGATTAGACAAATGTATATACAAGAATCTGTACCAAAATCAAGTACAGTGACAAGGGGATATACCATAGGAGAAGGACATACAAAGGAAACAGAAAAATCATATAGTACATTTATAACAACAGCAACAAGGAAAGACCCCTTGTGTCCATATCTTGAGGTTCATTTCACTTAGCTTCATCTCATATGTTCATATGAACATAGCTTTTGAGCTTTTTCTGCTCATCTGATAAAATTATCCTATTTGTAAAATGACTATTGCAAAGGAAGGAAACCATGAGACCTAAATTTCTTTGGGACTGACTTACTTCACTTAATATTATATTTTCCGAGGCTTTCCATTTCCTAATAAATGGGGCAGTGTTATTCTTTCTGATGGAAGCATAGAATTCCATTACACATACACACACACATACACACACACACAATATCACATTTTCTTGATCCACTTATCTACTGAGGGGCAAAGGTGGACTCAGTTTATCTCTAGAAGCAGTGTTTCAGTAATTGCTAACGTGGTGTTTGTGGCGAATTACATGTATTGATTGTATATATTTTGAAACTTAAGTGTTTTGTTTGAAATTTTTGCTCAGTCTGACTTATATCTTTAGATGTTACAGTTCAGTTCTTTTTTTTTTTTTTTGGTCCATCA
The DNA here is from genome assembly GCF_019054845.1 of Dipodomys spectabilis. NCBI lineage: Eukaryota > Metazoa > Chordata > Mammalia > Rodentia > Heteromyidae > Dipodomys > Dipodomys spectabilis. Next base: position 1,807,443 of record NW_024871101.1, on the reverse strand, counting down.
TGGGGCCTGAACTCTGGGCCTGGGTGCTGTTCCTCAGCTCTTCAGCTCAAGGCTAGCACTCTATCACTTGAGCCAAAGCTTCACTTCCGGCTTTTTCTCTTTATGTGATGCTGAGGAATCAAACTCAGGGCCTCCTGCATGCAAGGCAAGCACTCTACCACTGAGCCACCTTCCCAGCCCCAGTTTGGCTCTTTTGAAGTTATTTTAATCTTTAACATTTGGAAGTTTACTATGGCATGTCTAGGTATAGATTTATTTTGATTTGTCCTATTTGAGATTTTTGTGGTGTTTGGATGGATTTTATTCCTCTCATTAGCTGTGGAGAACACAATTTCTCCTTGATTGCCACTCTTTCACACACTTTATTATGTTTTTGTAGGAATCCAAATAGTATACCTTCACATTCTATTTCCTTTGCTCTATTTTATTTCATCTTAATTGTGTGTGTGTGTGTGTGTGTGTGTGTGTGTGTGTGTGTGTGTGTGTGTGTGCGTGCGCGCGCGCGCATGTACATGTGCATGCATGCTGGTACTGGGGCTTGAATTTGGCCTGGTGCTCCTGCTTAGGTTTTTCTTTCTGTCATTTTACCACTTAAAACTTCATTTCTGGCTTTTTGCTAGGTTATTGGAAATAAGTCTCAGATTTGTCTGCCTAGGCTGCCTTTGAGCCTAGATCCTTAGATCTCAGCCTGTAGAGTAGCTAGGATTACAAGTGTGAACCAACAGTGCTGGACATTCCCATCTTTTCTTTTTCTTGGTAACATTGGGGTTTGAACTCAGGACTTCATGCTTGCTAGTCTTGCTTACTATTCCTTGAGCCACATCTGAATCCCTGCTTATTGCTGGTTACTTTGGATATGGTGTCTCATGGACTTTTCTGTACCACTAGCTTCTAACTATGATCCTTCCAACTCCTGGATTTATTTCCATCTTAAGTCAGACCTATATTGCAGTTTACTGATTTTCTCAAGTTTATATAGCTGTCACTTTCACCCATCTATTCATCTAAACCTGTTGGAATCCTGAAATTTCCAGGCTGAGGATGTCTCCAACTTGAGATTGTATTAAATTAGTGTTTTAAAGCACTTTAAACATTCACACAGTGAGAACAAGGAAGTTTATTCTTAGGAAAGGATCACAAGAGTTCAATAGTTATGTGCTTATGATCATATAAAATGATGCTTATTGAAATGAACTCCGATAAAGGAAACAAGAAGGTTTGTAACTCATTTGTGGTTCTATTTTTGTTTTCTTTCCTTTGTTCTTTGGTTTATTCCCTTTTGTCACTGTTTTTCATTTCTGTACCCTTGTCTTGTATAGAAGTTTATCTGAATTAGGGAAGGGAAGGTGAATCACAGAAATGATGGTACAAAGAGTGACCCAATTCAGCAGTGATACTATGTTGGAAATGAATTATACAACTTGGGGGGAAGGTGAGACAGGAGAGGAAAAACTGGGAGATAATGAGGGAGGAGGTGACATTGTTCAAAAGAAAATGTACTTATTATCTGACTTATGTAAATGTAACCCCTCTGGACATCACCTTTACAATATTTTTTAAAAGAAATGATCAAAAACTAAATTAATGTTTTAAGTTAGTTTCCTAGATTATTCCACACTTGAACTCTAAATTGATGCAAAGATATATCTGTGATTATGAATTTTTCAGGAGCTGTTGCTACACTTCTAACTAAGACTCACAAAGACAATCTTATCGCCTCTTCCTTTGTCTACTGTTAGGATTTATACTTTTTGGGGGGGGGGTCCGGTCGTGGGGCCTGAACTCTAGGCCTGGGTGCTGTCCCTCAGCTCTTCAGCTCAAGGCTAGCACTCTACCACTTGAGCCACAGTGCCACTTCCGGCTTTTTTCTTTTTGCTTATGTAGTGCTGAGGAATCGAACCCAGGGCCTTATGCATGCAAGGCAAGCGCTCTACCACTGAGCCTCCTTCCCAGCCCCTAGGATTTATACTTTTTATGTAAAAAATATAACTTTAAAGGAATGTGTATAATTTTATTTTGAAACCTCAGCTGAAACATCTTACCATAGCAGTTTTCAGGGGCTTCAAATGTTTAGTTACTAGTAATGGTTCATTTTCCTTTGTCTTTTTGTCTTCTGGGATTTCTTTAGCAGTTTAAAATTTTATTTTATTTTTAATTAGAATTCATTAATCAGTTTTATTTTAATTAGCATTCATCCTATAGTGAAACAAGAGTTTCATTATGAGAATTCTATAGAGGTGAACAGTATACTCTGAGAAAATTTACCTCCTTTATTATTTATTATTTCCATGTCTCCCATACGTTTCCTCTTTTTACTTTGAGCAAGCACAACCCTCTTTTTAACATTCCTATAACTCCTCTCCCTTTTCCAGTGTTTGGTGAATTTCATATGCTGTTCCCTACATATATATGTAATATACTTTGATCTTCTTTATATCCTTACCTTTCCCTTTCCTACATCTCACTGGTTCCATCAAGCAGTCACCTATATACTCATGACCCATTATATCAATATTATTGTTACTATTACTATTATTGCCATTATTTTAAGACTAGATTTCACATCTGAGGGAAAATGGGATGTTTGAATTTAGAGGCTGGGTTTATCTCCCTCAAAGTGATAACCTCCAATTCCATCCATTTTCTGCAAATGACATAATTTCATTTTTATTTATGATGAGTATGTATATACATTATTTTTTATCAGTTCACTGGATATTAGACACTAGCTGTTTTCACATTGTGGCTATTGGGAACAGGCTGAAATAAACATGGATATGCAGATCTCTCTCTTGTATACTGTTTTACACCTCTTCAGATACACCGAAGAATGGTATCAGTTGACCTATTTTTAAGTTCTTGAGGAACTTCCAATATAATTTTTCCCATAGTGGTTGCACTTGTTTAATTTCCCACCAACAATTCCTCCTTTCCCCTCATTTTCTCCAGCATTTGCTGTTTTCTTTATTATAGACATTCTGTTTGGGGTGAGATGGACTATTAGGACATTTTTAATTTATATTTCCTTTAAGCTACTCTGACTTTTATTGTTTCTCCAGTCTTCTGATGGATTTTTCTAAAAGTTTAGAGACTCCTTTAGTCTAAAGAGTAAAAATATAATATTGTGTAGACTTGTGTAATAGAGATCCTATTACAAAGAAGAGCCCATTTGGGGCCAATACTCTATACCATCTTAACTTTATCCATCTTAACTATTCTATTAAATAACCTAAAGTTTGATTGTAATAGCTGTTCATTATTCCTCAGCATTTACAATTTTCAGTAAATTCCATCTAAAACAATTAATTTCGTAATTCAGTTTAAATTGTAGTGAATTTCCCTATAAAGGTAGCAATTCATCTTTAACTGCAGTGACATTTCCTACAAAGGGAAGATTGGTTAAGACTTTTTTAAGGAGAAATTATTTAAGAAATGAAAAAAATTAATTTCCTTTCTTTTAATCTGTAGCAGTGATTATAATTTTCATTAGTTTAATTTTCTTTTTTTTTTCTTTTTCTTTTTAGTTTAATTTTTTCTTTCCTACCCTAGGTAACATTTGGCAATATCTGAAAAGGCTTTTAGTTGTTCCAACTAGGAAGGGGGTGCTACTGACACCTAATGGGTAAAAGACAGTGATGCTGCTGAATGTTCTAGAATTCACAGAATAACGATGAAACAAAGAATTATATGACCCAAACAGTACTTACTGAGTTTAGAAAAACAGCTATTTTTATAAAAGGAGATATAATTTTCACCTAGCTGAAATTGTCAAATCTTAATAAATTTTCATCATAGTTTATAATTATCCAGAAATTTATTCATTTGCTTACTTTTAAATAATTATAGTTACTTCGAATTCATGTCCTAAATACTACTCAAGATAGCATGTTCATCTTTCTCAATATCTGAAAAAAGGTGTTAAATGTGAAGTATGAAATCATTGAGAGATGAATAAGATAGCCTATCTAGCATTGGTAAATAAACCATTCTTATTTCTTGAACTGTATGTGACCTTTCAAAAAACACTGATCCTTCATTTGTAGATTTTTCAAAGAAATATAAAGTTTACAAAAGTAAATTTAACCTGTTCCTAAGTATCAGAAAATGCAAAGAAACTTTCTACCAACTAAAACACAAAGCAGTTAAACTTAAATAACTACTATTTTAATCTCTGTATATATATATATATATATATATATATATATATATGGCAATAATTCTTATACCATGAAAATTAAAACAAAAGATTCACGATATTGTTCATTGAGGTTTTATTGAAGAAAATACCTTTCTTTTTACTTTTAATAATTTTTCTATTTTTCAGTGAAAATTTAATCCTAAAATAATTTTAGATTTGAAGAAAAGTTACAAAAAAGTGAGTTTTTATATACCTTTTAACAAAGTTCCACCAATGCTGCCATATATAACTGTAGTATAAATAGCAACAAGAGAAAATCAATATAACTACAATACTTGGACATTACCAGTTGTCCTAATAATATACATTCTGCGTTTTGGGATAAAATCCAGGATACCGTGTTGCATTTTGTCACCCTATCTCTGTTCTCTAGTTGGTGACAGTTATTATATAACCTTTCCTAGATTTCTATGAACTTGATATCTGAGTACACAAATGTCTCTTACTTCAGGATTGTCTGATGCAGATTAAGGTTATATTTTTAGCACACCATGGAAGTGATGGCTGTATATACCTTTCTCAGGTCTTCTTTTCAGACAGTAAGAGATACTAAAAGCTTCACTGTTAGCTCCTCACTGGTGGCTCACACCTGTAATCCTAGCTACTTAATCCGAAAGGATTAATCCTAAGGATTATTATTCAAATCCATTTGGACAAGAAAGTCTGTGCTACTCCTACCTCCAAGTAACCACCAGAAAAAGTCAGAAGAGGAGCTATGGTTCAAGTGGTAGAGCATTAGGTTTGAGCAAAGAAGCTCAGGGGCAGCACCCAGGCCTGAAGTTCAAGCCCCAGGACCAGCACAACAACAACAAAAAGCTTTACTATAGCTGGGTGCCAGTGGCTCATGCCTATAATCCTAGCTACTGTGGAGGCTGAGATCTGAGGATTGTGGTTCAAAGCCAGCATGCGCAGGAAAGTCTGGAAGACTCTTATCTACAATTAAGCACCAAAAAGCCACAAACTGAGCTGTGGCTAAAGTGGTAGAGCACTGGTCTTGAGCACAAAATCTCAGAGGCAATGCCCAGGTCTTGAGTTTAAGCCCCAGGACTGGCACAAAAATAGGTTATTGGTGCTGTTGACCTTGGTTAAGATGGTATCTGTCAGATTTCTTCACCATAGAAATGTGTTTTCCCTTTATAATTAGTAGATACTATTTCTTAATTTGATTTTTAACGAAAGCAAGAACAGAAGCAGTATAAATTTTTCTAGTTCCTAAAAACCATCTTTATTGTTGGCCTAAATTACATAAACTTGTTGGATAATTTGTATAATGCTAATACCATATTTGCAGTTAGTTATGTTGAGAACATGACTCTTTGAATAGCCTTAACATATTTTCAGAATCCTTATTTAACTTGAAGTTTGCTGCAAAAGAGCCTAATAGGAATACCAAGAAATATGATAAAAAAGGAAAAGCTGAAAAGACCAAGATTAAGAAGGTAGAGCACTTTTAATATTCTCACTCCTTATTTATGTTGAAAGTACAGTTAAGTATGTTGAAAAGTGGTTAACTGTATACAATGTATTTTATATTGAAACAATTAGCATCACATTTTAAACAATGTTTATTTAAATAATAAATAATAAATTTAATAAATAATAATGGCTTTGTTTCTATGTTTAAAAGTTTGTTGGTGGTTATATTTTCAGCTTTTAAGTGCCTCTTATATGACAAACAGAAGCTATGAAATAGCAAATGGGCCCTTTTCAGACACTAAATCTGGAAATACCTTTCTCTTAAACTTCACAGCCTCTAGAATGTGAGAAATAAATTTATATTATTTATGTCATTTAGTTTATAGTATTTTATTATAGCAGCCCAAAGAGACTTAGTAACCTCCTTATTGAACATATTATCTGCTTTCTTGAAGAAGCTGAGGCATCAGAAATGTGTCAGATTTCTATTGATCCTTCTCTTCTAGGACCTGCTGCCACAACATAACATCTCCAATTAAACTATATCTTTATACTTACGTTTACTTTTTGCCTTTCATTTCAAAAGTTAACCTGGCCTCCCTTTGCCATCCTAATACTCAACTCTTTACCTCACTTTTAAAAATCTTTAAATAGATGTACAAATGGGTTGCCATTCAACAAGTCTGTTTCTTCAAATCTAAAATTATTTTAGGATTAAATTTTCACTGAGAAATAGAAAAATTATCAAAAGTAAAAAGAAAGATATTTTCTTCAATAAAACCTCAATGAACAATATGGTGAATCTTTTGTTTTAATTTTCATGGTATAAGAATTATTGCCATATATATATATATATATATATATATATATATATATATACAGAGATTAAAATAGTAGTTATTTAAGTTTAACTGCTTTGTGTTTTAGTTGGTAGAAAGTTTCTTTGCATTTTCTGATACTTAGGAACAGGTTAAATTTACTTTTGTAAACTTTATATTTCTTTGAAAAATCTACAAATGAAAGGTCCAGTATTTTTTGAAAAGTCACATACAGTTCAAGAAATAAGAATGGTTTATTTACCAGTGCTAGATAGGCTATCTTATTCATCTATCAATGATTTCATACTTCAAATTTAACAGTTGATCAATATCATCTTGATCAATATCATCACTTTCATCATTCTCCCCATCCCATCCAACCTAACCACTCCCCTTGATATTCTTAGTTTTATAGGATATGTATTGAATATTATGACTTGTTTCCTCTCTTCAGTTGTCTTTATTTCTGCCCTGGGCCTTTGTTTCATGAACCATCTCCTTTTCATTATCTTGAGTTCTCTACCTTCTTATCTTCACTGACTCCTTGCCTTTAGCCAAAATTATGCTTTTAAGTTTATTCAACCTTAAAATACACCTAGGTTTCATTAACTGTCTCCTCCCTGAAATGCCTAAGAGTACTCACATTGAATTTTAAATATTTTAAATTTCTCTCCACTCATTAGCTTGTTAAAACCACAGTTCTCACTTATTTGGGACTGTGTTCAATAGTCACAGGGACCTCCCAAGTCACTTTGCCAAATATTTTGATCTGATATATTTGATTTCATTGGTTTTGGACACTGAAATCATTTGATTTGCTTCTGTTACTGTACATGCTTTAGGCTCCACTTTTCAAATCTCCTCAACCTTTTATAGACTCTTCCCTGATTTGTGATCTAATATTAAACTAAATTATTTTACAAGTGGTCAGGAAGCAGATTTGGATTGGAAATAATAGACTGAAGAATTCTGAGTGCATTAGCCAAGAAGACAGTTTGGAGAGGGGCCCAC